>NC_060282.1:68195649-68255566 GCF_021613505.1 Equus quagga | reverse complement strand
AAACCACGCTGAGGCAGCGTCCCACATGCCACAACTAGAAGGACCCACAACGAAGAATATACAACTATGTACTGGGGGCTTTGGGGAGAAAAAAGGAAATAAAATCTTTAAAAAAAAAAATCTATAAATTAAAAACTACAAAATACTGCTGAAGGAAATTAAAGAAAGTTTAAATAAACAAAAAGAAAAACCTTGTTCATGGATTGAAGACTCAATGACTCAAAATTGTTGAGGTCATTTATAACTGTAAACTTAAAACATGTGTATTTTATTGTATGTAAAATTATACCTCAATAAGTCGACTTGTTTAAAAATTCATTGGTGTATTGTTGACACAGACTTTCCTTGAACAGAGCTGCACCCCAGGTATGCATAACCTATGTAGGCCAGGAACCTCAAGCCATGAATTTAAGTGTAGACAGCATCTGACAGAACCTCTAGGCATCTATCTCCTAGGAATAAAATCAAAGCTTCTAGATAGGGCTTGGTGAAGGTCCCACAAGTAATTCTTTCAAGGGCAATGACCAGAACATAATTAGTGATACCAGGCATACTGGAAAACAAGGGAATATAGGTACTCAGTAGTAGAAGCAGAACCAGTTGGAACAAATTTGAAAAGTCTTCAGATACTGGAACTATAAATGAAAGAAAATATATGCTTATGGGGTCGGCCCCGTGGCCGAGTGGTTAAATTCAGCATTCTGCTTCGGCAGCCCAGGGTTTTGCCAGTTTGGATCCTGGGTGCGGACATGGAACCACTCATCAGGCAATGCTGAGGTGGCATCCCACATAGCACAACCAGAAGAACCTACAACCAGAATATATAACTATGTACTGAGGGGCTTTGGGGAGAAGAAGAAGGGAAAAAAAAAAAAGATTGGCAAAAGATGTTAGCTCAGATGCCAATCTTTACAAATACAAAAAACAAAAAACTATGCTTACTACGTTTAAAGATGTAAATACCAAGTTTGAAAATACCTGCAATGAACAGGAAACTATAAAAAGTGACATAGCAGCCTGAAAAAAAAACAAATAGAGCTTCTAAAAATAAAAATTTTAATAGTCAAAATTTAAAACTCAGTGGTTGAATTTAATAACATTCTGGCCATAGCAAAAGAAAGTACCAGTGAAATAAAAAAGAGTTGTGAAAAAATTATACAAAATGTACTACAGAGAGTCAAAAATAAAAATTTAAAATATCTAACATATAACAGTCATGTTAGATACAGTGATAAGGTCTAACTTACACTTTCTTGGAGTCTCAGAAGGAAAAGAGATAGAAATAAGATAAAGAAAATGTTAGAAAAGACAATGGCTGAGAACTGTGCAGAACTGATAGAAGACAATAATCCATACAATCAAAAGCACCAGCAAATCCCAAGCAAGAGAAATAAAAATAAACCTATATTTAGATATATCATAAACTGTAGAAATCCAAATATAAAGAGAAAAATCATAAGAGCAGAGAGAAAAAAAGACTAAATACTTCTAAAAGAGCAGCAGTAAGAATGACATCTAATTCCTCACGAACAACAATGGACACCAAAAGACAAGAGAATGAAACGTGCAGAGAGAAAGTAACTACTCGTCTAGAATTCTATAGTCACTGAACTCTCTCAAGAAAGATGGCTATTAAAATAGCCCAAATTCAAAACCTGTCTTTAATTTTTCTCTTTACCTTTAATATATATATTGCTTTTAACAATTAAACATTAATTTAACAGAATTAAATCCCTTAAGGTAATAATGAAAAGGTCATAGGAAATCAGATATACAGAGAATCACAGAATTCTCAGGGCCTATTTAGATCCTAGTTTAACTACAAAATAGGTGTGAACAATATGATTCCTAAGGTTGTTTTTAGTTCTGTGTATGACTCCGTACCTAGCTAACCACATGGCTACTGCATTATTATAGTAAAAATTTCTTTTAGTTAAATCAATGGTATAAATAACAAAAAAATAAGTGCTCTATCAGAGTTGCAAGTGATGGGCTATATTTACACAATCAGGCTTGGAATATAAAATAGAAGATAAAAGATTCACAAGACACAGAAATAAGTCTGTTTCCTTCCCATAAAAAGTGAGCACACATCAGAAAAAGTAACTTCATTAGGTAAATTAAATTAAAAACTCTATTAATGACCCTGGAACATTCTGACAGTACAGCAATGACTCATATAAGCAGTGATAGCAAGGGGCAAGCAACCTTTGGCCTACATGCAAGTAGGGGACCTTTGTACACTTGACTATCCAGATACAGAAAGGTAGTTTCCATTTGGATAAAAGAAAAATAGTGTTAACAATCAAAAATGTATGCTCACCTCGTAAAAACTCCTCCTTGCAAGCAATGAAGTAGAAGAAAACAACGCGGACTTTCTTGACCTGCCTTCTTTAAATCGGCCTTGAACCAAGAGTAACTAAAACACTGGACCACAATTGTTCCAAAGAGCATAAAGCTCACTGTTAAAACACCAAATACGTACTGCCCTTCATAGAAAAACCTGACGGATACCCAAATGTCCACAATTAAATCAGTTATATAGATTATAACGCCAAGAGCTGACATCATAAAATTCAATTTAGTATATTTCATCATGAGTCACTACGGCCCTTGGTTATCCACTTTCTTCTCTCATACAAAAAGAAAAAAAAAAGTACCAGAACCAATATTAGTGCAGCCTTTGGTACAGCACTGAATTTTAATTTCTACCTCCTAAATCTATTTAGAAGAAAGAATAAATATTATGAAATTGGAACACTAAAACCAAAGTCACTAATTTTAACTTTCTTTTCTAAATCTCTAATCCTGGGCCAATGTTATAAGTATTTATTCAATCTTCTGTCTCACAATGATCTTCATTACAGATGACAACACCTAAAATGAAACATATACAAAAGATTCTAAAAATCTTGAGAATAATATTAAAAACCCTAGACTATGACTTTATCAAAGCTCTACCTTTTCTAAAAATAATAATTACCACTAAAGATAGTTCTTATAACAGCTTTGGGAAAGTAAAGTCTCAGAAATATACTTACTAGTTGACACCTTCCTCTCAGACTATTTACCTTTTAAAAAGCATAACGTACTCACAAAGATATTTATCACAGGGCCACTGATAGTGGCAAAAAATCAGAAACAATTTAAACATGTCAATATAAGGAATGGTAAATAATCGTAGATTCATAAAGTAGAATATTAAAAACCTACTAAAAATGTATTTAACAAAGGTGCAACAGCTGTGAAAATTCTTCATAGGCTTTTGATTCAACAATTCCATCTAAGAATCAAGCCTAGGGAAATATTCGCCAATGTATACAAAGATATTACGCTCTTTGCAGAACCTTTTTCATAATAGCAAAAAATTGAAAATTACCTAAATGACAACTGAGAGTTCAATAAGTTATGGTACATCCATACTAAAGAATATACCATGCAACCTTTAAAAAAGAATGAAGCAGCTTTGTACAAAGTGACTTTTAGAAGATCTTCAGAAGGTATTAACTGAAAAAAGCAAGTGCCAGAAGGATAAATATCACATTTATGGTTTTTAATTATATATTATATATATTTTTAATTATATATTACATATATAATATATATAATTATATATATCTATGGCTTTAATTATATATCTCAAGAGTTTGAGAGTAGGAAGCAAATGCAACTTCCATCCCTTAATTAATTAAATATTCTTTTATATTGTTTGAGTTTTTTACAACAGACATGTACTCATCTTACTTACATAATTTCTTAAAATAAAAACAACAGTAAGTGATATTTATAGAGAATTTCGATGACTGGAGAAGATGTTTATGCTACTAATGATAGCTACCATCCACTTAGCACTATGTGCCGGGCACTCAGCTAAATGTTGTATATAAAATGCTCCATTTAATTCTCACACCAAACTTAAGATGTAGATACTATTATTATGACCCCTATTTTATAAATGTGGCTAAATGTAACCTGCAGACAAGATTTGCCTGACTCAACAGTGTTTCTAAAATGTTTTTTTAATTTTTTTAAAAAAACACTCAACAGTGTTTTTAAAAATGTTCCTATTAATTGCCAACACTTCATTTAAAAATCCAGATTTTTCACTGCTATCAAAACCTGGAAGATCCGCTACACCAGACCAGCAGTCCTTCATCAGCACTGGGTCCTCCCTGAGATGGGACACGCTTTCTCGAGCCTGCCACAGCAGCTGGCCAGCCCACTTCAGTCATTTCCACAACCGGGTCTCAAACATTAATGCAGCTACCTACCAGCTGTGTGTCCTTGCACATGTTCTCTCACTTCCCTATGCCTTATTTTCTTCATCAGAAATATGGAGGTAACAATGGTATACACCTCACAGGGTTGTTGTGAAGGTTAATATAACACATATAATATATATAAACCTCTAGAGAAGTACTTGGCATACAGTTAGGACTCAAAAAATCTAAGTTATCATTATGACCTTGCCTGTCTGCCTAATCCCTGTAAGCATCTAAGTTTGCCATCTTTGACTTCACTGTAAAGAATGTTAAGTGGAAAAATACTATCACAGGATCTCAAAGCTTTGACTGTGCAAAGGAAATATGACTGGAGAAATACAAAATGTTAATAATGGCTTTATTTGGGAAATTAATTGTATTATAGATGAATTTTTCCTTCTTCATTCTTTTCTATATGGATTGAGTTGTTTCCCCCCAAAATTCACGTTGAAGTTCTAACCCCACAAGGTGACTGTATTTAAAGATAGGACTTTAAGGAGGTAACTAAAGTTAAAAGAAGTCACAAGATGGGGCCCTAATCCGACAGGACTGGTGTCCTTATAAGAAACACCAGAGATCTATCCCCTAACACACACACACACACACACACACACACACACACACACACAGGAAAGGCCATGTGAGGACACAATGAGAAAGTAGCTATCTGTAACCTAAAAGAGAGGCCTCACCAGAAAGGAACCACACCAGCACCTTGGTGTTAGACTGCCAGTCTCCAGAACCGTGAAAAAATAAATTGCCATTGTTCTAGCCACCCAGTCTGTGGTCTTCTCCTATGGCAGCCTGATTAGACTAATACCCTTATGTGACCTATAAAGAACACCTATTACTTCAGAAACCAGAGGGAAAAGTATGACTAAAAACACACACAATCTAATATTTACAGGGTTCTTATCATTTTACCACTTAGCAGTATTTTGTTTAAAAGACTTCAGAATCATATTAGAAAGTATTTCACTCTTCTAACAGAAAAAAAAAAACCAAGAGTCCATTATCACTACTTTTCCTGTCAAGAATGTTGTGGTCAACAGGATGGAAAAAATAATTTTAAAATCTGAGTTTTGGGGCCAGCCCGGGTGGCGTAGCGATTAAGTTCAGTGTGCTCCACTTCCATGGCCTGGGTTCAGTTCCTGGGTACAGACCTACACCACTCTCTCAGCAGCCACGCTGCACTGGCAGCCCATATACTAAAAAAATAGAGGAAGATTGGCATGGATGTTAGCTCAGGGCGAATCTTCCTCAGCAAGAAGAAAAAAAAAAAAAAAAAAAATAAAAAAAAATATATATATATATATATATATATATATAGGAGATTTTCCAATCTAGCAGGCCATGAATTTCCCTGCAGTAGGTTTCTTATCTTAAAATGAAAGACATCATGTCCAACATAAGCATGGAGTTAAGGAGGATGAGACTTAATCAGAAGGTTTTATTCAATTGAATTAATTAAATATTTACTTAGAATCTACCACGTGCTGTTTTAGGCTCTTGGGATATATCAAGTGACAAAAGAGACGAAAACCCCTGCCCTTGCAGAACTTAAATCCTGGCAGAGAAAGATAGTCCATTAACAATAAAATAACAAGTAAATTCAGTATTATATTAGAAGGTGGCAAGTGCTATGGAAAAAACACAGAGCATGTTAAGGGAGATTAGGAGCTGGAATAGAGGCAGACATTTTATGGGTTGCAATTTTAATTAGAATGCTCAGGGCAGGCCTCACTGAGAAGGTGGCATTTGAGTAAAAAAATTAGCCACGTGGATATCACATGGAAAAGCTTTCCACGTGGAAGGAACAGCTAGTTCGAAAGTCTAATGTACTAGATTTTGAGTATGTCCTCTAGAAACAAAAGTTCCACAAAATATTGGCAGATTTCTTAGCATGGTTATCTTGGGTGTGTTTAATGTGTATCCAGGGTGTGTTCTAACACCATTCTAAAAAATGTAATGTCTTGGGGCTGGCCCCGTGGCCGAGTGGTTAAGTTCGCGCGCTCCGCTGCAGGCAGCCCAGTGTTTCGTTGGTTCGAATCCTGGGCGCGGACATGGCACTGCTCATCAAACCACGCTGAGGCAGCGTCCCACATGCCACAACTAGAAGGACCCACAACAAAGAATATACAACTATGTACTGGGGGGCTTTGGGGAGAAAAAGGAAAAATAAAATCTTTAAAAAAAAAAAAATGTAATGTCTTAAGCTTCACTATCTAAGGAAAAAAACCACTCCATATATGTATGGAAGAATAGACAGTAATAACAATAGCTACCACTGCTGAGCGTTTACTAAGTGTGAAGTGTTTTACATAAAATAATTACATTTAATCCTCACAAATCCCCACCAGAGGAGCATTATGGGTCCCATTCAACAGGTCAGTAAACTGAGGCTTAGAGATGTTGGGTATTCAGGTTCGGTATCCCTAACGAGTAAGCTAATTTTAATGTAGATAGTTTCCTTAAAATTACAGACAATCCCACAACTAGAAGGACCTGCAACTAAGATATACAACTATGTACAGGGGGAGTTGGGGACATAAAGCAGAAAAAAACAATTACAGACAATACCTAAGCACTCCACGTGTGCATTTCTGAACCACTCTCCCCACAAAGAGAGCGTCCTTTACCTGGCATGGATGAGGGAAACACTAGCAGTTTGTGGTCAAGTTTTACAAGATGGAAAAAATAATTTCTAAGGAACTTAGAAATTGCCTTATTGGCAGAACATCAGGCTCAATACAAGCACACCTCAAAGATCTTGAGGGTTTGGTTCCAGACTACCGCAACAAAGCGAACATCGCAATAAAGTGAGTCACACAAACTTTTTGGTTTCCCAGTGCATATAAAAGTTATGTTTGAACTACACTATAGCCTATTAAATGTGCAACATTATGTCTAAAACTACAACGTACATATCTTAATTAAGAAATACTTTATTGCTAAAAACTGCTAACCATCATCTGAGCCCTCAGCAAGCCATAACCTTTTTGCTGGTGGAGGGTCTTGACTCCATGTTGATGGCTGCTGACTGATCAGGGGGGTGGTTGTTGAAGGCTGGGGGGACCGCGGCAATTTCTTAAAACACTACAACAATGAGGTTTGTCACATCAATTAACTCTTCCTTTCACAAATGATATCCCTGTAACACGCGATGCTGTTTGACAGCATCTTATCCACAGTAGAACTTCTTTCAAAATTGGAGTCAATCCTCTCAAACCCTGTCGCTCATTTATCACTAAGTTTATATAATATTCTACATTCTTTGCTGTCATTTCAACAATCTTCACATCTTCAACAGGCGTAGATTTTATTTCAAGAAACCACTTTCTTTGTTCATCCATAAGAAGCAATTCTTCATCCACTAAAACTTCATCATGAGATTGCCGCAATTCCATCACATCTTCGGGCTCCTCTTCTAATTCTAGTTCTCTTGCTATTTCCACCACATCTGCAGTTAATTCCCCCACTGAAGTCTTGAACCCCTTGAAGTCATCCATGAGGGTTGGAATCAACTTCTTCCAAACTTCTGTTAATGTTAATATTTGGACTTCTTCCCATGCATCACAAATGTTCTTAATGGCATCTAGAATGGTGAATCCTTTCCAGAAGGTTTTCAATTTATTTTGCCCAGATCCACCATAGGAATCACTATCTCTGACAGCTATGACCTTACAAAATGTATTTCCTAAATAATAAAACTTAAATGTTTAAATCACTCCTTGATCTGTGGGCTGCAGAATGGATGGTGTGTTAGCGGGCATGAAAAGAAAATTCATCTTGTTGTAAATCTTCAACAGAGCTTTTGGATAACCAGGTGCATGTCAATGAGCAGTCATATTTTGAAAGGAATCTTTTTTCTGAGCAGTAGGTCTCAACTGTGGGCTTAAAATATTCAGCAAACCATGTTGTAAACAGATATGCTGTCATCTAGACTTGTTGTTTCATTTATAGACCGCAGGCAGAACAGATTTAATATCATTCTTAAGGGCCCTAGGATTTTCGGAATGGTAAATGACCAACGGCTTCAACTTAAAGTCACCAGCTGCATTAGCCCCTAACAAGAGAGTCAGCCTGCCCTTTGAAGCTTTGAAGCCAGGCACTGACTTCTCCTTTCTAGCTATGAAAGTCCTAGGTGGCATCTTCTTCCAACAGAAGGCTGTTTTATCTACCTTGAAAATCTGTTGTTCAATGTAGCCACTTTCATCAATGATCTCAGCTAGATCTTCTGGATAACTTGCTGCAGCTTCTACATCAGCACTTGCTGCTTCCCCTTGCACTTTTATGTTGTGGAGACGGCTTCTTTCCTTAAACTTCATGAACCAACCTCTGCTAGCTTCAGACTTTACTTCTGCAGCTTCCTCACCTCTCTCAGCCTTCACAGAATTGAAGAGACTTAGGGCCTTGCTCTGGATTAGGCTTTGGCTTATAGGAATGTTGCAGCTGATCTGATCCTCTATCCAGACCACTAAAATTTCCTCCATATCAACAATAAGGCTGTTTTGTTTTCTTATCACTCGTGTGTTCACTAGAGTAGCACTTTTAATTTCCTTCAAGAACTTTTCCTTTGCATTCACAACTTGCCTAACTATTTGGCACAAGAGGCCTAGCTTTCAACATACCTTTCTCACTAAGCTTAATCATTTCTAGCTTTTGATTTAAGATGAGAGATGTGCGACTCTTCCTTTCACTTGAACACTTGGAGGCCACCGTAGGGTTATTAATTGGCCTAATTTCAATACTGTTGTGTCTTAGAGAACAGGGAGGGCCAAGAAGAGGGAGAGAGAGAGGGGAACAAGTGGTCTGTGGAGCAGTCAGAACACACAACAGTTATCGGATTAAGCTGGTCATCTTATACGTGGATCATGGTGCCCCAAAACAATGACAATAGTACCTTCAAAGATCACTGATCACAGATCACCATAACAAATATAGCAGCAATGAAAAAGTTTGAAATATTGTGAGAATTACCAAATGTGACAGAGAGACATGAAGTGAGCTAACGCTGCTGGTAAAATGGTGCCAATAGGCTTGCTCAATGCAGGGCTGCCACAAACCTTCAATTTGTAAAAAATGTAATATCTGCAAAGCACAATAAAGTGAAGCACAACAAAACAAGTTATACCTTTAGACTCATCTGATATGGAAACTTTTATACTCCTAATTTAGTCAGGCAGAACATAACACTAAATGGAAAGAAAACTATATGGCAAGATGATATATATAGCAGCTCTCATAAAGAGAACACACAGCTCTCTCAATAACCACATAGTGGTATAACTTGTATGAAGGATAGTTCATCTTGATCCCTTCAGTTGATCTCTGTTCTAATACCACCTTAGGAGAAATAACGCCACCTCCAAAATGTGACTTCATAGAGAACTTGTGACACTCACTGACTTTATAGGACAGTTACAATCCAACTTCATTCAGAGGTCAACCCAGCTGTGTGGCTACCTGGCTGCCAGCCAAAGTAGGTAACCTTTGCCCACTATATATGATCTCTTTGCGACAAAGAAAATATTTGAAGAAGTAAAAACCAGCAAACTTTCATTTTTCAACCAAATTTAACATACATAAAATACAGACTTACTTGCCAAATATAAAAAGCCTTCTTTAAATCCAAGTCCTTTCTGGAAAATCTTCATCCCGCAAATATTTATTTCTTCTTCACTGAAAACAAGTATAATTAAAGGGCATGTAAACCTTTAAGATCAAACGCTAAAAGGAAACTGAAATCACCTGTTAGTCACATGTGGGATTTTCTAATCTAGTGATAACAGAGTCTGTATCATTGTAACGTCAGTACATCCCTTCATAACTATCACATTGAGAGGAGGAATAACACGGCTCCTTTTTTAGGTTGAGTACATAACAAGCTTTTACTGCATTTATCAATTAAGTTTTAAGAATATACAATTTGCCTCACAGCATGTCCAAGTGGTCATGTCAGAAAGGGAGAGAGATTCTGGAATTTAAGATACTCCGATGAAGAACTTACAAAGTATAATTAATGTAGCCCCACCTACTTTTTCAAACTTTGTACCTTGTCAAATGCGATGCCCCAAGAACATATGATTGTCAGTTTCTATTCTCAAAATAAATACTACATTTCTTCCAATTCCAAGCCTTTGCTCAAGGTTATTTACTTTCCAGAATGCCCTTCTACCTCTATCTGCCTGATCAAGTTCTATCAATCCTTTAAGAATCAGCTCAAAATCCACCACCTTTAAGCTTTCGCAGATATTTGCAATGAACGTGATACTTCCCTTCATCCTTGCAATCCCGTCCTTTAGCTGTACTTCTCCTCTAGGATTTACCCACATATGCTTTAAAATAAGATCATGTATGACTCCCTCCTGGTTATAAGCCTCTAGAAAGCTTACTACCTTACTCATTCTAACACCCCCTCAATACATCTACAACAACACTTTGCATGTTGTAGGCAGATGATAAACGACTATAAGTGTCACTGAACAGAATGTAAAAATCTTTGGTCTTACTTTTTGGAGAAGAACTTAAAGTCACTTTGCTAAACTATCCACAAAGAAGCTCTGTCTTCTGAGCTCAACCCATATACCCAACTGCCTATAGATTTCTTTACTGGAAATATCCCACGATGACCTCAATTTCAACTCGTCTAAAGCAAGTTCACTAGCTACCCTCTGTTCCTGCTCCTCCGCTAGCGTCTCTTGTATAACTCTGCGTAAGTCACTTAACTCTTAAATTGTCAGACCCGTTGCTTCATCTGCCAAATAAAGAACTTAGCAATGGACTAAATGAAACTGAGATGGAAGCTCAAGGGAAATTCTAACTAAAAAGGAAAAAAAAAAGCTAAGGGATAAGAAAACAGAGCTGCCAGGAGTCTCAGGAAGAGCACTATCGTCCAGAAATTACTGTTCCACCCTCTTCTCAAAGGTTTGCTGGCTTTCCACCACAGAGCTCTTAAAAAGGGAAGATGGAGGTACTTTTCTGCTTGAATAGCCACTAATGATGCTAAAAATTAATAAATCTTGGTGATTTGAAAATTCCTGATGTATGGAATTTTGACGGTTATTCCAAGAATTTTTTTTAAAGGCATACTGCTTGCCTTCTCATTGCAGAGGGGATAATTTACACGATTATTTCAGAGAAGGTTTCTGAAACACTTTTCCATTAAAAGTACCTGTTTGAGACAGAAGGCAAAGCAATTTGTCACACACAATACAAGTGTATCAAAAGATCTGGACTATTAAACTGCTGATTTGTAAAACAAATATTTTATAAATTAATGGCAGTCTTTTCTTCAGAAATACCTGCAAAAAAAGAATGTTAAAAAAGCTTGTCCTAAATTTTAGGACTACGAGCACCAAGTGTGTCAGTTTCTCACTTATTCTGGAAAAGGGCTGGGCTGGGAGAGGGGAGATATTCTACACCTCTTTGGGGTAATAGTTGCATGCAATTGTTATAACTGGGTGAAACATCCTAGGATCTGCACGTTTCCTTCTAGGTAAACTGTGACTCGATTTTTTTGAAGGGGAGCCGTCGTTAACACCGGAATAGTTAACGCTTAGCAAATTAGTAAAGGACTCCTTACAGAGAAAATAGGTAGGTCCCTGTGTCTTGGGAATGAAGCTCCTCCACGAGGCCAGCCGGCTCTCTGGGCAGGAGGGTGGCACAAGAGGGGAGAGGCCAGCTCCCCGAGTTGGCCAGATGGGGGCAAGTGTTGGTGCCTGGCAGACGGGGACAAAACTCCCACGCAGAGGATTAAACACAGTAGTGTTTCCAAAAAGCCCTTAGCACAGCAGCGAGCACAAAGCAAACACTAGTTTGCTATTTATTATAAAAGATTGACAGACTCCTCCACACACACCCCCACACAGACCCATTGCCTACAAACCTGACAAGCAATCCTGCCCAGGATTTAGTAAATCGGAAACTAACCCCAAACCTGCCTGCCCCTCGCTCCATCACAAGACTTTCCAGGTCAAAATGTAACTCGTCCACGTGGATGAACTCCTCTGCGGGGACACAACCTCCCGGGAAAAGCCGCAGCGCCGGCGGGCCCGGAGCCAGCCTCGCCTCACGCCCCCTCAGCCACGCGCCCGCCGACTCCCTCCCGCCACCGCCCGCCAGACCCGCCCGGCGTCACGTGACCCATGGCCCCGCCCCCGGCCTCGCCGCCGAGTGGCCTAGCCGTGCTCGCGCGGCGTCACGTGAGCCGTGGCCCCGCCCCTTCCGGGCCTCGCTGGGGCCTGCGCCCGGGTGCTCTCGCAGCGGGCGAGCGGCTGGCGGAGATGAGTGCCTCGCTGCGGCCCATCGAACGGCTGTCCGGCCGGGTGGTGCGCGTCCTGGGCTGTAACCCGGGGCCCATGACCCTGCAGGGCACCAACACCTACTTGGTGGGGACCGGCCCCAGGTAAACGTCCCTCGTCTCTCCCCAACATGCACAGCGGCCCTCGAGACCCACGGGACTAGGCTGAGCCCATGGGTCGCCGCGGGCCGGGAGGCTGTGCGCCCGCAGCCGGGAGCGCGGCGTCCTGCTCGGGCCGGGCAGCCCCACCCAGGACCGCCCCTAATCACGACCACCCCGGGTGCTAACCTCTCTGACTTAACCATGGCTGTGAGGGAGAAATAATGAAAAAAAAACACTTCCTGTTTTTGAAACCCAGTTTGCTTTGTTTGGTGTTGAATGCGAGGGCGAGCGTGTTTAACCTGTTGAGAATTTAGGATCGCCCAGAGTTGTTAAGAACCCAGGAAGGCGTTTACTTGGCTCACCTTTGACTTTCACTAGCGTTTTGACGGAAGCGTAACTTCCCTTCGCCAAAGCGATTAATTGTGCTGAGGCCTTTTTCTTAACTCACCGGCAGAGGGCAGGGTTTTCTTGCTTCCACATTGCTCGAGTCTGAAACCCGAAAGAGCCCCCTAGCCCTTGGGAAAGAGGAGCTGAATAATTTTGGGTTTTGTTACTGTGTGGCCTTATTTAAATTATTTTGCGGATGGAATAACCTATCTGTATTTCTAAGGTTTTTCTCTTGTTCATCTGCATTCTGTTTTAGTGGAATTATGCAGAAATGGGGAGATAAGGTTTACTGCCCAATAAGTGCATTGAGCAATTTTTGTATAGTCTTTAGTATACAAAAGATATAGTTCCCCCTGAGCATAGAGTTTAATTGTGCAGTCACAACGTGTTACAATTAATAAAATATAGCTAATCACTAAATACAGATTAATAAGTATGGTTTATTGAGTTTTCATTTGAAGCATCTACTGTATTTGCCTTTTTCCAGTAAATCAGAATTTTAGAAGCAGCAGAGTGGAAAAAGTGAAAGTATTGCAACTCAGGCAGGCAAAAGATTAAGTCCAGAGTAAACAAGAATGAGTTAGGTAGGTACAAGAGCATTAGGCTGCCTCCAGAACCTAGGAGGATAGAGAATTAAGCAGAAAAAATACCTTATGTCTAGGCTAGAGTCAGTGTTGGCTGGGACTCCGCCCCAGGCAGTCCCTAGGCATTCTCTTCTCTTCAGGGTGTCATCTTAAACTAGCTCTTAAGTCGATACCCAACATGAAAATAGCAGATAGTCAGAATTACCCTAGAAAGTCTCTTAGGAGAACACTGTGTTGGAGATCAATGTACTGTCTCTCAGTAAGTCCCGTGCTTACTCCTTTTCCTCCCAACATGAACAGATGGCTGGTTTCATTTGAAAACCAGAAGAAGTTGTGTTTAGAGGCCATGTTGTGTGAAAAGTACATTCTGTATCTTTAAACACTAGAATCACACTCAGTGTAGCAAAGTGCCTATGCTAAAAGAGACGGAAAGAACCTGCAACTGACTAAAGGAAGAGCAGATTCATGGTCTCCCATCTTATACTGCGTACACTACAGCTCACATAAACTCATAGTGGAATGTGGCAGTGGAGTGACGGGTAGAATCACTCATATATGAGAGAGAGAGAAATGATGAGTCCATATAGTTGGGCTAGAATAAGTTAATGTACAAGTGATGCCTTTCTCCTGTGCAAAGTAGAAGTCGAGTGGCTAGAAATGAGTATTAATTGGGTCCAAGTAAGAGTTTGTGATATTGGTATTCACCTATTCTGCAGTAAACCGTTAAAGATCACAGGTGGCTCTTATATCACTAAACCCTATGGCATTTTTCCATTCCCATCTTATTCAAACTTACAGTATCTTTGTTTTGACCTGTTGACCACCCTCCTTGATTTGCTAACACCACGTTCTCCTCATTTCCTCTTAGCTTTCTAGCTGCTCTTTCCCAGTCTCTTTTCTAGAATCATCCTCTTTACCAGATCTTTTAAGTGTTTGAGTTCCTCAAGATGCAGTACAGTCTTTTTTCTGTTCTCATGCTGTATTCTCTACCTAGGTAATCTTGTCTATTTCCTTCACTTCACCTATTATCTATTTATTAATAACTCCCAAATTTATAGCTCCAGTTTAGACAAAATCCAAACTTGATCTTCAGACTAGGGTAGCCAACTGCTTTCTTAAACCTGTTCTTAGATGACTCACAGCCGCTTGAAACTCAGTATTTCCCAAACATGAACTCATGGGGTTGAGTGGGAAACTAAATCTGGTCCTTTTCCAGTTGTGTATATCTTGGCAAACAAAACCAGCTCTACTTTTTTTTTTTTTTTTTTTTTGAGGAAGATTAGCCCTGAGCTAACATCTGCTGCCAATCCTCCTCTTTTTGCTGAGGAAGACTGGCCCTGAGCTAACATCCATGCCCATCTTCCTCTACTTTATTGTGGGACACCTGCCACAGCATGGCTTGACAAGTGGTGCCATGTCCGCAACTGGGATCGAAACTGGCAAACCCCAGGCTGCCGAAGCGGAACATGTGCACTTGACCACTGCAACACCTGGCCGGCCCCTCATCTCTACATTTGATCAAGGCAAATATTTAAGTACATACTTAACATTTTTCTTTGCGTCCTGCACACACATCAAGCCATTACGAACATCTCTCCATTTCCAGTGCTGTCGCCCAGTCCAAGCCAGTGCAACTCTTGCTTAGGCTTCTAAAATATCCTCTGTGTTCTCTGCGTGTACTTTTGTCCCTCTTTGATCCATTCTCTTCCATGTAGCCAAAGTAGTAGTTTTTTTTTTTAATGAAAATTAGAAGACCTTGCATGTTCTGGTCTCCATGCATCTCGTCAGCCTGATCTCAAGCCTCTCTCCCCTCCCAGCCAGGTGAATTGTATCCATTCTGCCTCAGGGCTTTCATGCATGCTTTCCTCCCTGAATCCCTCTTATCGCTATCCTCCTCACCCAGCTAACCTCACTCGTCCTTTAGAGCTTAGTGAAAATATCATTTCCTCAAGGAAGCCTTCCCTGACCCCTTAGGCTACGTTAGGTTTATGTAATACACTGCCTTAGCACTCCATGTTTTTTGTGGCCCTTATCTCAATGATAATAAAACGATTATTTTGTGTAAGAAAAAGCTTAGTGTCTTTCCCCACCTCCACTCCCCACTAGAATAAAAATTCAGTGAAGGCTTATTCATTACTCTATCCCCAGCAGCCAGCACAGAGCCTTGTATGTAGTACAGGTAGGATGGTAAATATTTGCTGAATAAATGAGCCTTCTCTACATTTTCTCTGTTATGATTTTAGGACTGCTGGATAACTGCAGTTTAAGCTGGTCTTCCTTCCTCATTCTGATCAACCCGTGAATACCAAATGAATTTCCCTAAAGCACTGCTAGACCTACTGTGATGCCCGCCTAGTACATAGGTACTTAACAAACATTGAGTGGACAAATAATAGTCACATCTTCCAAAGAGTATTTCCACATTCCTCCCCTGCCTAAGAACCTCTAAAGACTGCAATTTTAACCTTTACTATAAAATTGTAAATATCTTGAGGGCAAATATACTATTTCCTATTGATAGGAAAAGTGCAGTAGAGTTAAGACTCTGGACTCTGATTACGTAGCTCCTAACCCTGGCTTGTGACTGGAGAAGACAGTTGACTCTCTAAGCTTCAGATTCCTTATCTATACAATGAGGGTCGTATGGTACCTATGTCATAAGGATGGTATAAAGATTCATTGAAATTTAAGTGAAAAGTCATATCAAAAGCACTTAAATTGCAGCATGTGGAAAGCATACAATAATGTTAGCTGTTATTTTTGTCACTTCTTCCCTCATAGCAGCCAGACAATTCTGGGTTCATAGTAGGTGCCCAGAAAATAGTTAATGATTTTGTAAGAGTGATAGGACATTGACAGAGGCTATTTAATAGGTTTCTTGATATAAAATACCTAAAAGAGGAAGTTGATTCCACTAACTTCTAGCAATTGAAGAATTTTTTTCTCCATTCACGTAGCAGATTGTTACTGTGTGCCAGGCGCTGTGGTCTAGTGATTAAATTTGTTACAGACCTGTACAGATTGTTCTGCACTCTTCTCTTGCCCCCTTTATTAGCATAACTTGCATTTGCAAAATGACCTCCTGAGATGGGATATTGTCTGTGGCCATGAACAGCAAAGTCAGCCAGCCCACATAGAGATGACACTGTCTAATCCTTTGCGATAACTACTCCCAAACGTCATTGATGGAACTGCTATTTGTTAAGGAGGAAACTGAGAACATTTTTTTCTAATTTACAGCTGAAGTTTTCTTTATGCACATGAAGGATGATCTAGGTGCTTGCCTGAGCAGTCCCTTCCACCAGAGAGGCAGTGTGTCTTGAATAGAGAAGTCACTAGACCTTGTATCTGAATATCTGGTGCTTCCTAGCACTGCCTTTTCCTGGAGCTTGGAGCAAATCTGTTAGCCTTTCCCAAGACTAGTTTCCTCTTCCATAAAATAAAATAATAAAAAGTAATAATACCTCCCTAGAGTTGCTCTGAGGGTCAAAGAGATAAGAAATACGAAAGCGCCAAGTGTTACTTTAAATTGCTATGTCAGTCAATGTAAGATGTTATCAGTGTGACTGTTTTTTCCCTAATGCTTGATAAAAACTTAATTTTTAAGTTTTATAGCATCTAGACACTCCTCCTCTGTTCTGAATAGATTGTGTTTATTCCAGGACTTGTGAAAGTCCTATTTTCCTTACTTTGCCAATCCCAATTTTGTTAGACCAGATCGGCACCCTTAGGAGACCTAAGAAGGAAGGACCATGAACCACATTCTGTAGGGCCAGAGGTCTGTCACTCACACTTTCACTTGCAAACAGAAAGCATGGTCATTCTAAAAGAATTGTTTTCTTTACTACTAGATTTTATCAAATCTATGTATTAACCCCATTAATTTTGTCATGACTTTTGATCGACTTGATATAATCTGGCCTTTAATTTAAAATAAGGACATTATTACTTAAACTCATTTTTAGATTACAAGACATTTCAAAACAGAGTTCCTTGAGAGAAGGAGGAGGCAAGGATTGAAAAAGGGTAGGGCGTTGGTGGTTCGAAAAAATTTGAGAAGTCTTGTGCTGACACATGGAAGGATTCTTCTCAAGGGCCAGAAGACCTCCAAAATAGTCTTTAAGTGATGCTAATTAAAGGGCAACAAGAATTTGTGGTTAATAAATGCCAGATATCCCCAAATGCATGGAGGCAGCCAAAATGTAAGATAGTAGGCTAGAGAGTATTGTTGAGAGTATTATAATATTATAGTTTGTGTTTTTTTGTTTGTTTGTGTTTTGTGAGGAAGATTGTCACTGAGCTAACATTTGTGCCAATTTTCCTGTATTTTCTGTGGGACGCCACCACATCGTGGCTTGACAAGTGGTGCTAAGTCCCCACCCAGGATCCAGATCTGTGAACCCCAGGCCACCAAAGCAGAGCATGTGAACATAATGACTACGGCACTGGGCCAGACCCATAGTTTGTGTATTTTTAATTTTGTATGACTAAATGTGCACAGTGCCAAGCATGGCACAATGTATTGTAGATATAGAAATAAACCGTAAATTCCTAGACTGTACAGTCCGTCTTGCTCAGCTTTTCATCTCATAAGGTATATAGCACAATATCTTGTACCTAGTAGTCATTCATTAGAATTTGAACTAAGTTTATTCAGTATACATTTATTGAGTACCTATTTTATGCCAGAACTGCTCTAGACAACTGGAGGTTCATCAACAAACAATTAATAGTTAATTCAATTCAAGTAGCTCAGACTTGATTTTATTATCTTCTCTTCTCCTTCCTCCTCTACCAGAATCAGGGGTTCTTAACCTGGGATCTTCTCTGGTCCTCTAAAGGGTATAATTCAGAGAATGTAACCTTAGCTGGAGGAAAAAAAATGACACCTTTATTAACCTCAAACTGAAAATTAACCTTTTGTTCAAGTGTGAACATAAGCAACAAACCATAGTAGTAATTGGCCGTGCTGGAGATTTTTTTTGTCTAATATTTTCATAGCATATTACAGTCATGACAGGTATCTCAAAATAGTATGTATATTCACCACTGTTTAGAAATTAGAGTCGTTATAAGATTTGGTGCTGGTCTTGTTACTTCATATGATAATAGGGAAGCACATGTAATACTATATCATAATTTTTTTATTTTGATAACTGTATTTCAATATAATTGGTTTATTTTGTAATCCTATATATTTTATTTTAGGCACTCTAAAACATTGTGCTGAGACTGGCCCATAGGTTTCACCACACTGCCAAAATGGCCCAAGACATAAGAACAGTTAAGAACTCATTACCTAAAGGTGTCCATCAGAGCCAGTCCTGATGGCCTAGTGGTTAAAGTTTGACACGCTCTGCTTCAGCAGCCCGGGTTCAATTTCTGGGCATGGAACCACACCACTTGTCTGTCGGTAGCCATGCTGTGGTGGCAACTCACATAGAAGAACTAGAAGGACTTACAACTAGGATATACAACTATGTACTGGGGCTTTGGGGAGGAAAAAAAAAGAGGAAGATTGGCAACAGATGTTAGCTGAGGGTGAGTCTTCCCCAGCAAAAAAAATGAAAAATGAAAAAAAGTAAAGTTGTTCATCAAAACCTGCTGAAGTAATTCTCACATCCAAAGAAAATGGGCATTGGAGTTAGAGAGGTGTGGATTCAAATATATCCTCTGCTAGAGTTTGTGACATAGAGCAAGTTAATGTATTAGATGTGTGTCAACTTGTAAGGCCTCAGCTTCCTCCTCTGTACAATGAGAGTAAACTCATAGAATTGTTTTAATAATTAAATAAGATAAAAATAAAGCTACTGCCTTATTTATTCATTCAACAAATACTTATTACCTAGTACCTGTCAGTGTGTAGGCTCTGGCAGAACCAGACAAACAAGATTCCTACACTCATGGGGCTTAAATTTGTGGGATGGGGGAGGGTGTGGAAATAGGCAACAAATAAATAAACATGTAAATACATTATATCTCACATGGTAGTAAGTACTACGGAGAAAAAGCCAGGGAAGATGGCAGGCAGAGTACTCAAAATTCACCCTGACCCAAACCAAACCCATCTCAAATTTGCTGCCTCCGGTGTTTACAGTCTTGATTGACACACCAGTCATCCCACCTAGAAACCTCAGAATCATCAATTCTTTCCTTTCCCTTCCACATCCAGTTGTTAAAAAAAAATCCTTTTGATCACACCTCCTAAGTGTTCTTTAAACCATCTCCTCCTCACATTTCCACGGCCAAAGGACTTTATAACTTACCCTTTGGCCTGGTTTCCCTATCTCCAGAGAGGACAGTTGTAACACTGTGTACTTGTGAAATAGAGCCACTACTCTAGGGAACTTAAGATGTAGATAGAAGCCAGTGAATCCTAAGGCCACTGCCCTCCCCTTGTGGCTGAAGGTCTTGGGAAAACAAACCACCCAACATAAAAGAACCATCCAGTTACTTCCTGTCATATTTACCTCATTTTATGTTCTGCAAAATGCTGTCTGTTATCTGTCACTGTTACTGTTATTGTTTGTTTTTACAGCTCCCCTTCCCATCCTCCACTAGAATGTAAACAGGGTTTTTTGTCTTGCAAGAAAGGCACGGCATGTAGCAGATAATTCATAAACAGTTACTGATAAATTAACAAATGAACGAGTGACTCAGACTTTTCATCAGACTAATCTCCCCCCTGCCTGCATTAGAGAGGAGTTACTGTGAAACCACCTGAAGTCAGACGTTTCTGAACTGGTCCTTGAGGATGAAAACGTCACCCTTCATTTCTTTAGTTCAGGAAAACGTCATAGAGAAAGACCATCGTCCCATAAGATGTTGAGGAAGGGCAGACAAAGTATAAGGAAGGTTCAGAAGTGCAAGCAGAGAAATATAACTAACAGGGTTGTCTCAGTCAAGGAAGCAAGCCCCTCAGACATTGCCCCGTGCCTCCCTGCTGCCCTCATTTCCGTGTGTAAAGGGCAGTGGAAGACTTCAGTGGGAGGTGGTGTATGTAGTGCAGAAGACTGGGTTTCTTTAGGGATGCCCGTGAATTAAATCTTTCATATCTATGAGACCTTTGAGGGTGTTGTAAAAGATCTCAAAGGCAGAGTGAATAAAAGGACATATTCTGGCACCAGAATACCTGGGTTTGAATGCTGGTTCTGCCACTTATTTGCAGAGTAAGCTGGGGCAAGTTACTTAATTTCTGGATATAGTAATGAAATACCTACCTTAAATAGTTATTAGGGGGGATACGATTGTCTAAATATCTAAGATCCTTGAAACAGTGCCATATTTAAGTGCTATATAAGGGTGCAGTATTAATTTTATTCCTTGTTCAGACTTACACTTACATAAATTTTTTCAAAGAACTTTCTTAAGGAGATGACTCTGGTTAAGCTGAAGTAACATATAGCTGGTTGTCAAGCATGTTAAAAGCAAAGCAATATATGCAGTTTCTTAAATGTAATGTAAATTATCTATGTGAGAAATATGCTAATATTAACTCTGTGTTCCAATTGTGTGATTATCTTCCATTTACTTTACAGGAGAATCCTCATTGACACTGGAGAACCTGCAGTTCCAGAATATATCAGCTGTTTAAAGCAGGCTCTGACTGAATTTAACACAGCAATCCAGGAAATCATAGTGACTCATTGGCACCGTGATCATACTGGAGGCATAAGAGATATCTGTAAAAGCATCAGTAATGGTAAAGAGAAAACTGCCATTAATCTCATTGAGGAAAACTGTGTTTTCAGAATAATTTATTTCAGTTACAGAGCTAAGTAAGCTAGTAAACCATTTACTGAATGAATACCTTATATTTAAATTGTACTTTTTGCAATTAATATAACTTGAATACTGTTCCCAATTTTAACAAAGGAGGAAAGGAAAAGTTCTGTTTTCTATTTCAAATCTTTTTCCTCTTATTTTTCCCCTTTGCCCAGTGATAAAGGTCAGTTTTAATTTAGTCTGTGTGACAGTTACTACTTCAGATTTAATAGTAACTAACTAATGTTGAGCATTTACATGGGCCAGTTACCGTGCTGAACACCTTATGCGTGGGTACTGTGAGGTAGGTGCTAACGTCCACATTCTAAACATGATCTCAGGTCTTCCATGACTTTAAGGCAATTACTGTGATGGACTGAAATACTGGTGAAAGATCATCGTGGTGATACTTTTCTGTCCCTGAAACCTATTCAGTACCAACACTTGACCATTCTCTCCTTATTTCCTTATCCTACCATCACATGGATTCATTCCTTCCTTCCTTCCTTCCTTCCTTCCTTTAACAAATACTCAAATGACCACTATATCCAGGCACTGTTCTTGACACAAGTGATATATAGTGAGCAAAACAAAGACTCTGCTCTCATGGAGCTTTCATTCTATTAGGGAAGGTAAATGGTAAATAAATAATAGATCAGGTGGTGATTGGTTCTTTGAAGAAAAATGAAGCTAAGGGAAGAAAAGGAAGAGAGAATAAAGTAGAGGAGGGCAGTGTCTGTTATATCTAAGGTGGACAGGGAGAGGGAATAAGCTATATGGGTATCTGAGAGGAGGGCACACGGGGCAGAGGGCATTGCAGGACCCATTACTGGAATGGGGGTATGCTTGGCATGCTCAAGGCACGTGAAAGACAAGGAGGTCAAGAATGTTCATTCAGAGGGCCGGCCCCGTGCCCGAGTGCTCCACTTCAGCGGCCCAGGTTTTCTCCGGTTGGGATCCTGGGTGCGGACATGGCACCGCTCATCAGGCCACACTGAGGCAGCGTCCCACATGCCACAACAAGAAGGACCCACAACTAAAATATACAACTATGTACTCGGGGGGATTTGGGGAGAAAAAGCAGGGAAAAAAAAGAAATTGGCAACAGTTGTCAGGTGCCAGTCTTTAAAAAAAAATGAATGTTCATTCACAAAAGGAATGCACATATGCATTCAACAAATATTTTTAAGTATTTCTTTTTAGGCCTTGAGACTACAGTTGGGACACCCAGATATTCTCAGCTATAGCACTCAATGTCACCAGGCTGTCCATTGTAAAAAGCATCTAACCTAACTTTCTTACCCTCTGACCTCCTTTCTTCCAACCGAGGGGACTGTGCAAGTCATTGTCTCCCAGTCTCACTTCTCATCATTCTTTCTCTTGTCTGTCTACTCATTAAATTTTGTGAAAAAAGTATGCTGAGGGTTATAATTAGCTTTGGTCAACTCTTTTAACATAAGGGTCAGTTTGAAAAAGTTACATGTTTATGGCCCACTTTTTCTCCTTCATAAATCAACTTTATTGAGCTTGAATTTGCATACATAAAATGTACCCATTTTAAGTGTATAGTTTGGTAAACACCTATGTGAGCACTCCAATCAAGATAAAGAGGGGCCAGCCCGGTGGCTGAGTGGTTAAAGTTCTGCACTCCAGTGGGTTGGGATCCTGGGTGCAGACCTACCACTCATCAGCCGGGCTGTGGCGGCATCCCACATACAAACAGAGGAAGACTGGCACAGATGTTAGCTCAGGGCTAATCTTCCTCAAGCAAAAAAAGAGGAGGATTGGCAACGGATGTTAGCTCAGACTGAATCTTCCTCACCAAAAAAAAATCACAAAAAGCAAAAAAGATAGAGAACACTCCCACTGCCCCAAAAAGAAGTCTGGTCATGCCACTCTACAGTGACTCCCCCTCCGCCTCCAGCAACCACTGGTCTGCTTTATTTCACTGTAGATTAGTTTTGCCTGTTCTAAAATTTTACATAATGGAAGCATACAGAATCACTTTCTGTGTGGCTTCTTTCATACTGGATGTTTTTGAGATTCAGTCGTGTTTCGTGTGTCAGTAGTTTGTTCCTTTTTATTGCCAAGTAGTAATCCGTGGTAGGAATATACCACAATTTGTTTATCCATTCACCAATTAATGGACATTTGACCCACTTTCTTTAAATTAAAGATCAAAATAGTTTTGAATACTATATAAAATAATGAATATTTCATCATAGATTACCTATTAAGTTGATTTAAAGAAAATCAAGGAGAAATTTGACACTGCTTTATAGCCGCTAAAATTTTAATATTTTGTTTGAGAAGTGGCTTGTTGTCTTTCTTTCTGAACTGAATTGAAGCTAGACAAGTGCATGCAGACCTTGAGTGGCTCTGCACTAAAATTGTACAGAGGTACCTTTCAGATTCATCTCCCAAAAGCTCTATGTATTTCTTCACTCTCTAAATCCTTAATCACTAGCATTCTTGTTCCATTTTGTTATATTATTGTTTTCTTTTCTTCCACATTGCTTTACTATTCTGTTCAATCATTAGTATGGAGAAGTTTTTCAACTGCTTTTCAACGCTAAACAACCTGTGTTTTTACAGGCCACATCGACATTATGAATGCCATTTGTAAGGTTTCTATGGAAATATACGGTAACTCTGAAACAACTTGCTTACAGAATTTTAAAATGCAATCATTGTATAATTTGGGAACTCCTGGTTGCTTACAGGGAGCCAGAATTTTACTAGACATAAGAACTATGTAGCTCCAGGCTGCTTAAGTGTTTTGTTCTGGTTTGTTTTTGAGTAAATCTTATAAAATATATTTTATCTCGTAATTATTATTTTGCACCTGAAGTTGGTTCTTGACCACATATCTCACATTCAAATCCTAGAAGTCAAATGTTTGTTTCTGTGTTATTCAATTAGAATGTGTTTTTATTGGAAAGTATTATACATGAACAATATCACGTTTGTATCAGCTTAAATAATTAGCATTGGCAATGATGTTATAATCCAATATTCAAACCTTAGCAAATGACTGAGGGTTTCCTCCTGTTAAGATAATTATATGATAGAGAGGGCCTGCCCAGCGGCATAGCAGTAAGTTCTCATGCCCCTCTTCGGCACTCCAGGGTTCGCAGGTTCGGATCCTGGGCACAGACCTACGCACTGCTTATCAAGCCATGCTGTAGCAGGCGTCCCACATGTAAATTAGAGGAAGATGGGCACAGATGTTAGCTCAGGGCCAGTCTTCCTCAGCAAAAAGAGGAGGATTGGCAGTGGATGTTAGCTCAGGGCTAATATTCCTCGGGAAACAAAAATAATGATAATCATATGTCACAGACACAAAGTAGCTAAGTGGTTGCCAGGGACTGAGAGAAGAGAATAGGGAGTGACTGCCTTGGGTACACGGTTTCTTTAAGGGGTTTTGAAAATATTTTGAAATTAGGTGGTGGTGATGGTTGTACAATTCTTTGCTGACTAGAGAAACATTGAATTGTACACTTTAAAAGGGTAAATTTTATAGTATGTGAATTATATCTCAATAAGCTTTTATTAAAAGTAGTAATAATTATTATATGATTGCTTTCAACATGCCCTTCTCCATCCTGCCTGTATAGATTGCTATTATGAATAGGATATGTGTTTTCTTATTTCCACATAATTTTTAAAACTGACACGAGCTTATTTTATATTATAACATTTGCTTTGTAATTTTGAGATGATCGAGAGTTTTTGGAAGGATTGTCTGCCGAAGGTCTCATAACTAGAAATATAGTACCTTCATTTCTTTACTGAAAGACAAAATTATGCAGGTTAAAAATAAAAACAGGCAAGAAAACCTCACCGTCTTACTCTATAGTGAAGACAGCCTTGTTATGTCATGTCATTTCCCAGACTAGCATATTATTTTTTTCTTCAGCCTCTAGGGTACAAAATAATGGAGTTTGGGGCTAGAGAGGGAAGGTCCAGTTGCTGTTGTTTTGTTTTATTTTTATTATATTTGCAATATTTCTGTCTTCTTTGTCCTCCGTACTAGCCAGATTTCTATGCCTTGTCAGTTTTTCTCTGAAGGTCTTTTTCTCCCTCCTTATTTCCATTGCTGCCACCCTAGCCCTAATATTCATTACCTTCCAGCTGAGTTATTATAGTCATCCCCTCTTGGTCTTTCTGATCTCTCCCCCTCCAGTCTCTGCATCTATAGTGCCATATTGATCGACCTGTTAACACTGGTTCATTTTCTTACTGAAGAGTGGCCACGTATGGTAAAGTTTAAATTCCTTTATTCTGTGAAAGGCACTTTAAGGCCCTCCATGATCTGAGCTCATCTTACCTATCCCACTTTATCTCCACTCTTACTAGCCAGGGTTTGGCGTTAGACAAGTTGGTAGCATTACATTGTTGCACATATGCCATCTCATTCTCCTTTCTTTGCCTTTACTAATGCTACTCTTACCTATAACTCTCCCTATACCTTTTCCCATCCTATTCATCCTGTAAGTCATACCTCAAGTTCTATAATATTTATGAATCCTTTCCTAATTTTCTCCTGTCTCTAAACTCCTGTTGCTTTTCTTAGCTAAATTGTTTGTTTAATATTCATTAAATGGTACTGAATATAGTTCTTTAATTATCTCCTGTTTGGAAGTTTTATCTTCCTAACTATGACAGTTTTTTTAAGCACTTCGCTGTCATGGTGCTTGTATTCACTATACATAGTATACTGATTACGTAATTGGCACTCAGCTGTTGATTAGTTTTAATTGATTTTCTTTCTGTCAGTGGTAGTGTGGGTTAAATTTATTTTAATGGTTTAATTTCTTAGCCCTGGGTTTGGGGCTTCCTTTCAGCTTTCACAGAAGGAACTTTATGCTGTCATCCTTTTATTGTTAACTACTGCCATGGCGCCATGACTTCTTTTACTCTCTGTTAGGCACCTAGATAGAGAAGAGTTCCCTGGTTCTGTATTACTGCCCTTCAACACCCATCTTGATATCAAAGCTAGCTAGATTATGAAGAACTGCTTTCAAATTTTTGTATAAAATAGGAGTAACTAGAAAAACATAAGGGCTTTTATATAGATTTAGAGGGGCATGAGAGAGTAAAAAGCCCTTTTGTTGAGATAGAAGAAATAGTTACCATCCCAGAGATAAGCTGCTGTAATTCATGCCATTTTCTATTGTCTCTTAACGTTAATATTTTTTGCAGCCATTCACAAGTGTTAGCTTTATGAAAGTTGATCTCTTAAAAGGCTGAATTCTCATTTAAAGGGTGACTTAATATATTTTACATGTTTTGTGCCTAGACACTGTATATTGCATTAAAAAACTGCCACGGAATCCTCATAAAGAAGAAATTATAGGAGATGGAGAGCAGCAATATGTTTATCTGAAAGATGGAGATGTGATTAAGACTGAGGGTGCCACTCTAAGGTAGGTGAATGGCCTTTAGCCAGAGAGGGCAGCGGTGAGGGGAGGGGTCTGTGTACATGTGTTATAAAAGGGGGGAAAGGAAGATCTCTGCATATTTGCTTGTTCGAGTGAAGAATGTCCCAGGAAGCATACAAAAGATCTGCTAACATTGGTTACTCTGGGAAGAGAAAATCAGTTGCTTGAGAAATGGTAAAAGAAAGGCTTTTCACTCTATCCACCCTTTTTTAATTATTTGTTTGAATTATATGATTTTCTTTTTTTAATAAATGTAATTTAAATTTTAAAAAATAGATTAGTATTTCCTGCTGAAGTGGTTTAGGGATCTACCCATCAATTAAATTTAGAGCTTTCTCCTGTTCTCACTTCCAAAAGACGAGCCATACCTAAAATAAATACACTTTAGGCCAGACCCATAGTCCCCCGTGACCTGTTTGAGGGATTCAGAAAGGTGTTTCAAACGCAGTAATTTTAAAACTGAACTAATTGTGGTTCTCCTCTCTCTCCCACAATCTGTGCTTGCTTTCTGATTTCAGAGCGTCTACTGCTCTCAGTACTTAGGATTTTATTTTTCCTTCCTAGACAGAAGCTGATTCCTCCTCCCCTTTATCACCGTCCCTCCCCCACCCACTGCATCTAGCCAGGTTAGTTTTTACCTCAGAAATATTTGTCAGTGCTGTCCCTTTTTCTTCATGTCTGCTACCACTACTTCTTGCTTAATATTCCTGTCTCCCAGCTCTGCCCTTTCTAGTGTACCCTTTGTACCCCATCTCACTTGAAACCCATACCCCCTTGAAAGCTTGAACAACTCTCAGTGCATTAAAGATCACGTTTACTCTCCTTACACAGTCCAGCCCCAAGCCACTGTTCTGGCCTTAGCTCCTCCCACTCCCCTCACAGCCACCATGAGCCATATCCAGATATTCCTGGGCACCTTACGTGTGTTCGTGCCTGTCCTTATACCTTCCCCTTAGGTTTCTCCTTAAAAGGCAATCAGCTCCTTAGGTTCACAATATTAGTTAATGCAAGTTGTTATAGCAAACCAACCCAGAAATGTATAATGGCTCAAACATGAACTATGTTTATTTCTCAGTAACATAAAAGCCAAAAAGTTTCCTGATTTGCACTTGGCCCTCCTGCAAGTCGTGTTTCAGACTCCTTCCATCTTGTGATTCCACCGTCTCAATACTTGGCTTTCAGGGGTGCCGTGCTCACTTCAGTCAGTCCAACAAGTGGATAAAGCATGGAAGGGACTTTGCATGGGAGGTGTTCATGGACCAGGTCTTCTGTTGCATTGGCTGTAAATTCAGTCACATGCCATCCTTGGCTGTGGGGAGGCTAGGAAATATAGTTTAACTTCATGCCCAGGAAAAAGAGGAAACAGATTTGATGATAAGCACAGGCAGATACCAGATTGATCTTCATATCCCCAGTCCCTGGCACATAGAAGGCACTGAATATTTATCCTACATATAGTGAATATCTACAGAGAGGCAAGCAGATGAACAGATGAATGAGAAAAAGAAAGCGAAATAATGGGTTTCTATGCCACCTTTCAGTGTTCCCTTTTTTCCACTCTGCCAGTGATTTACAAAATTTAATTTATAAACCAACTAATTTCTGAGCAACTTTTTTAGGATACTCTTATTGAAAATATGATAGTATCTCATATAATTTGCTCATGATACCAAAGGAAAACAAACATTACTACTTCTTCAGAAAGTATTCTCGACAATGATGAATTTCCCCCATTGCACACCAGCCCTAGGCCAAGTGAATGAAAGGGGTGGTTCGTTGGGTCTTCTCTCTCAAAAGTTTGGGAATCCCATTACTGGTTTATCAGTTTATCAGTTATCACAGAATCATGGATATTAGACCTATACCTAATTTGTAGATTAAGAATATTTAGCCCTTGGACACCCATCTGCCATGAACAGACCACATATTTTAAGCTTTTTATTGAAGTATGCAAGCAGAAAAGTATGCATACCATCACTGTACGACGTGGTGAATTGTTACACGTGTAGCCAGCAGTCAGATCCCAAAACAACAATATCGGTGCCCCGAGGCCTCCCCGGGTGCATCCTGTCACTGGCCCCACGTTGGCTGAATGCTCTCTTAGATTCAGGGAGTGAATTGACGCCCAGGATCTCAGCCTTATCTGAATTCTGTCTAATTTTTGTTTTACTGCATTCTGATTAAGATAAATTAAGTATGAGAATCTATCTATTTTAAGATTCAGGGGGAAAACTAACACAAAGAATCAAAAACAGACAAACATTTTAAAAATGACAGTAAATCTTTTCTTAAAATAGAAATTCTAGTTATATTTTATTAAATTGTATTATATTTACATTTTATTAAAATATTTATATTTTGTTAAAATATATTTTAATAAATCTGAATAAAACATTTAATTTAGTGATGACCATGGTTTCCAATTTCCATTTTTATAAAGTGGGTAAAACCCTATTGTTTTAAATATTAAGAAGAGACTCATTGTTAAGCATAAGTTCCATGACAGAAGGTTAAAATCTACTTCAGTCCCCAAGTATTTGATGTCCAGTTGATCTTGTCTACTTGCCAATTTTGAAAAAAACAAAATACAATAGAGAGAGAGATAATACCCACCTAGAACCCTTTGGTAAAAAGTAGAAATTAGCAAGGTTTTTCAGTAAGGATTTGATTCTGTACATAACTTTCAGGACTTTTCTAGTGAACCAAGTTTCTGGAAGAAAAGTCAGTCTGACAGCTTTTGTTGACTATTCTGAATTTTCTAAGACAGCCATCCTTAAAAAGTCTCCTCTATTAAGAGGTGGCAGAGCTCAATAAATGCTCTACCTGATGAATGGGAAGGCCACAGCAACAGGTCCTCACATCTTTAGCGAAGCACCTCTGATGTCGTTTCCTGTTCTCCTCCTGCCTATGTGAAGTGAATTTTAACACAGTTTTTATGAAAATTAAAGCATTAGCCACCCAGGTGACTGGAGAATTAGAATTTCTGATCCCCTCATTTAAGAAATCTTATTCCCTTTAGCCTAGAAAATATCAAAGAAAACCGTTACTGAGTTCTGGCATGGGGAGTGGGAGGGGAATGATAAAGGAGACATTGTGAGCAAAGGGACGGATAAGACAGCTTGCAGACTCTGAAAAAGAATGGTTCTCCAAATGAGTTTCTGTAGGTTAAGAAAAAAGACGTTCTGTTTTGTAATGCATTTGTAAAGTGGTTCTGTTTGTAAATGATTCTGTGTGTGACCCTTCATAAGACTGTCCATAAGATAAGATAAATCCCCACATCCGTGTGTTCTTATAGTTGCTGGAAATAGACCTCCTGGAATTATTTTCATATAACATTGAATACTTTGATTAACAGGTCACAGCGTGTTTAATCAAACAAAAGAGATGATTTCTAACATTAGCATCTCACTATTGGTGCAACCATAATATAGTGAGTGTTTGCAGTATATAAAGCGTACACTTGGAAACCATAAAAGCATAATAGTTCTTAATGTCAGGTCTTTTTTTTTTTTTTAAAGATTTTATTTTTTTTCCCTTTTTCTCCCCAAAGCCCCCCAGTACATAGTTGTATATTCTTTGTTGTGGGTCCTTCTAGTTGTGGCATGTGGAACGCTGCATCAGTGTGGTTTGATGAGCAGTGCCATGTCCGTGCCCAGGATTCGAACCAACAAAACACTGGGCCGCCTGCAGCGGAGCGCGCGAACTTAACCACTCGGCCACGGGGCCAGCCCCATTAATGTCAGTTCTTAATGCTTCTCAAAAATAGTTGCTCCTGTTACACTAGTATCTTATCTTTTTGTACCTTATATCTATTACATTTTTAGCAGATTTTTTAAAAAGGCTTTATAGTTTCAATATTCAGTGTTAAGGATTTGATTGGTTTTTATTTCTTTTGACAAAGGAGAAACTCTTCTAAGTTATAGTCATTTCAGTCGTCTTAAACAGTGTTATTTAAGAGTTGAAGTTCGTCAAATATCTTTGCAGCGTCTAGAGAGATGATCTTACTAGTTCTCGCCATAGCCTTATTATTATTTTCAGGGATCTTATAATATTGAATCACACTTTCATTTTTTGAATAAACTTTATTTGGTCATGATATTATTATTTTGAAATATGCTCCTGGATTCTATTTGTTAATATTTTAGTTAAGATTCTTATAACAGTATTCATTAGTGAAATTAGGTAGTAGTTTTCATTCTGTGCAACCTTTGTTAGGTTTGAGATTCATAAATTTTCCTTCTTTTTCTAGGCTCTGGGATAGGTTGAGGAGTAGTGAAATTACCTGACCTTTAAATGTTTGGTAGAATTGTCTTGTGAAAATACTGAGCCCTTAGTTGCTAATGACAATTACACATCTTTTTCGTGGAGCTCCATTGTTGCATGTTAGTAATATAGTCCTGTGAGTTAAGCTTAATGCAAATAACTTTAAGGTTATTTCTGTGTACTTGTTTTTGTGGTTTTAGCATCAGTTGATGATACTTGCTTTAATCAATTAATATATTAAAGGTGCCAAATTGTGCTATTTTCCTTCTATTATGTCTTCCACTTTCTTTTTTTTCTTTATTTGCTGACACTCTTCTTAAGAGATTTCCCCCATCCTTCTTTTCTGAGACTTAGGATTTTTTGTGCTTCAGTGCGTCTTTGTCCTTTTGACATAGCCCAATTAATCTTGATCATTTCCTTGCTATCTGATACGGGGTGTCTCAATACCGCATTTTACCTCCCCTGCCTCAGGCCTGGAGCCAGCCACATCTGAAAGAAGCCCTGGTTTCTTTGAGTGGGAATCAGTATTTAGAAAGAAAGAACTGAGTGTGAAGTACGCTCACAGGATACTCTGGGTGTGAGTATCATTATTCCTGGGCCTTTTTATAGACGGAGCCAGAAAAAAAATAAAATGATGAGTTAGTAATGATTCCTCGATTCAGTTAACAAACAACCCAAAACCATAATTCCCTTATTCCATATATATTTTTTCCTTATCCCACAGTGAAAACCTTGGTTAGTGACATCAGTTTATTTACTTGTTTATACTGTTGAACAGCAAACACAAGATAGTTTCAGAAACACAATAGCCAATAACACTGCCAACAATAAACCTCTTAAAGTTCAAGATATCTTTGCAATTCTTTTGATCTTAAGATATATTCTGTTAAGGATGTACAGTCTTGTACTATATTTAAAAGTTACTTCAATTAGTTCATTTTTTACTATGGCTATGTTATCTGTCTAATGTACGGTAAGATTCACTGCATTCTGTTTTCAAGGTTAAGGTTTTCTTTCATCTTTTTATTTAATTTTAGGTTTAGAATATATAAAATATTTATATAGCTTAAAAGTTAAAACTAGTCGAAAAGTTCTAATCAGGGAAGTCTTGCTTGCACCTCTGTTCCCTACACCCCATCTGCCTACCCCCTGTAGGCAGCTATATTTGTTTGTTTTTGATTTAGTCTTCATGACTTGCTTTGTGCAAAAATAAGGAAATATATACATATAGATTTTATTTTCTCATATTTCTATACCAAAGAGCATACTATAAACACTCTTTTGTGCTTTGCTTTTTATCACTTGACAAGATATCCTGCAAATTACTCCATATCAGTTCATGGAGATCTTCCTCATTCTTTTTAATGACTGCATAGTATTCCATGTGGGATATACTGTAACTTATCCATAGTACCCTATGGATGGGCATCTGGGTTGTTCCTAATATTTTGTTATTACAAATAATGTAATGAATAATTTGTACATAATTTTTGTATTTGTGAAGGTGTATTTTCAGGGTAAATTTCTAGCAGTGGGATTGATAAGCAAAAGGGTTTAATGCATATGTAATTTTTCTAGAAAATTCCAAATTCATCTCCATATAGACTGTACCAGTTTGTTCTCCCACCAGCAACATATATAAGTGCTTTTTCCTCATAATCTTGCCATAAAGTATATTGTAAATATATATATATGCAAATAAAAATGGAAAATGTATATTTTTAAATAATAAAAACACTACCTCTGTGTAGTGGAATGATTCGTGATTTTTATCTCCTTTAAGTACTTTCCTTTTCTGCTTTCCAAATTTGTAATCAGTGCTTATTACTTACTAAATAATAAAAAAGATGGGAAAAGTATTGAGTTTGTACTTCAGCATGAGTAATTTGATTTAGTTAAAGGAGAGAGTTTTCTGATTATAATATTCAGTGGGCCACAAGAAAAAGAGGAGCTTTTTAACTCGTTGGCATCATTTATTTGTGTCTTGTCCAGAGATACGGAGAGAGAATAATTAACTTCTCATAGTTTCTTCTAAGCCTAAGAGTTCATAGTTGTCACTATTTCTTCTTTCAACCAGAGTTATATACACACCTGGCCACACTGATGATCACATGGCTTTACTTTTAGAAGAGGAAAATGCTGTCTTTTCTGGAGATTGCATCCTAGGGGAAGGAACAACTGTATTTGAAGACCTCTATGATTATATGAACTCCCTAAGAGAGTTATTGAAAATCAAAGCTGATATTATATATCCAGGTGGGTAATTTTTTACTAGCAAAAACCATTTGTGTCACATAATGAGGAAGATTCATTTTGGTTTGTCTGTGTGTGAGTTCTTTCTGTTTTCAGTTTTGAAGAGATACATATGAACAGCTTCTTTAAATTATACTGGTAAGTCTTGTCCAGCCATGCAATTAAAAAGAAGGCCAAGAGTTATATTAATAACCTTTATAAAGATATGAGGGTTATTTTTTAACATCTACATAGGTATCAATGGAACTGTTAAACAAAGGAAATAAAGTTATATTAGAACAAGAAAATTTTTTCATTCCATAAGCTATCTTCAGTTTTGTTAACTTGATTTACATTGTGGACCACATTTTAGCCCTGTAACCTTGGGTAACTTTTGACCTGTGAGCTTTAGTTTTTTAACTCACACTATTGAACTATCAGTAGCTTCCATATCAACTGTAAAACCGTATATTTATTTTGATTCTCTAGAAAAAGAAACCTGTTGTTATCACTGCACTGCTCTACAATGTGAATCTACCCTCCATCTTAAAAGCCAAGAAAGACACAGGACCCAGCAAGAGGGCCCAGAAGGAAAAAGAGACTGGGTTACCTAATGTTTTAAGTCCTTCTAACTCGTTCCTAACCAAAGAGCTATGAAAAGATCTGTAAATACAGTGTGTTCAATACCGTTATATTCTCTCATGAGTTTCTCCTGCTGAGGAGACAGGAAACATACCGTGGAGCTGGGCATTCGGATTAATATTATGACATAAAAGGACTGGAAGCTGACAGCTGTTTTTAAAGAGGAGAGAGTAAACGTTTGATGCACTCACATTCAAGCAAAGCTAATGAGAGGCTTCCTAGGAAAGGCTCTGAGAGTCTTTGCTTTAATGAATCGGTGTACTAGCTTATTAGCACAGCAGGAGTTTATATGTAAATTATGTTCTGTAGTCATAGCTACCGTCCATTAAAGCCTGCTACCTGCCAAGCTCTGTGCAGGGACCTTTGCAGCTGTCGCCCTCCCAAAAACCCGGTGAAGTAGGTAGCGGTGTCCTCATTGCACAGCTGAAGAAACAAGCTCAGAGATTGAGAGACTTCCATAGCCACATAGCTAGTAAGTCAGAGTGGATATTCTAACCAAAGCCCATGTTCTTTACGTGATAATAGGTCAGCCTGCTTCTGGCTATTTTAAACATCCCTCTTGCAGACTTGTGTACTATATTAATTTGCACTGTCTTAAAGAGCAAGTAAATTTCAGTACAACTTTAGGTTGGCAACATTTCTGAATTCCTGGCCTATATACATAAGATTCTTCAAGTTCTACTGTGGTTCTTATGGACTTTTAATAGCTCTTGGTCACTTGCATGAAGCTACTTTTTACATTCCCCTTTTCCATCTTTTATAAGTGTAGTATAGTGGTGAAGAGCATAGACTAGTTAGAAGCTCCTGAGTCAGAACTCCAGCTCCCCCCGCTTTAGCTGCGTAACTGTGGGCGGGCTGTTTACCTCCCTGCGCCTCAACTGCTGCTATAGAAAGAAATAATAAGAGTACCTACCTCACAGGATTCTTGTAAGAATGATGTATATTAAGCATTTAGAGCAGTGCCTGGCAAATAATGAGCACTGTGTAAATATTACCTATCGTTACTGTTTTCATTGCTATATTTTTGTTGTTAAATTTTTATTTTATATTTTGTAATGTACCCAATAACCTTTTATATAGGTTTTATTTTACATAATTCTCTAATGTTGGCATTGTACATAATTTTTCAATCTTTTATACCTGTATAGTAATCAAATAATTCATATTGGTTGTGTATTTATTATGCTTTTTCAATATAACGTATGAATTATTTTTAAATAGAGTAAATTAACTTCATTTGTGCTTAATATGTTTTATCTAGTTGAAATAATTTTCATAATTATCCTAATTCAGGACATGGCCCAGTAATCCATAATGCTGAAGCTAAAATTCTACAATACATTTCTCACAGAAATATGCGAGAACAGCAAATTCTTAGAATATTTAGTGAGAACTTTCAAGAATCATTTACAGCAATGGAGCTTGTAAAAATTATTTACAAGGTAATTTTTGTCTTATTTGTACATAGCCACAATTTTATTAGAATAATCTTTTAATAGACTATAGATATGGTAAACTTATCACATCCCAGAACAGAATAACTCTGTTAATTTTATAGGTAATGCCACTTGTATAGATTTCAGACCAGGAATCTCCACTTTCTAGAACACAGAAGTTAGACAAACAAAAACTGTCCTGGAGAACAAAAATTACCATTCTGAGCCATGACTGAACCTTATATACTTCATTCTGTAGTCGAGACTGTTATGAACAGCCTGGTGATTGTTTTGCAATGATCTACGTATTATTCCAACCATCTTGATTATCAGATGTCCTAGCCTGTAGCAAATGAGAAGGGGTAATCTGCTAGAGACAGAAGTTGGGATACAAGCAGTGAAAAGCAGCGGCAGTGCCTAACGATGGAGGAAGAGGAGAGGGTACCAGTAAAAGAACGTGAGGAGACTGACTTGATAGATAAAGAACCCCTCACCTTCAACAGATACTTGTAATCCTGACTCTGTCATCAGAGCTTCCATTTGTTGAGCATGCTGTTGTGTACTAAATGTTTTACATTTACAAATATAATTTGAGGTACTTAATACAAATACCTCAAATTTTCATTGCATAAAGATACTCTTATTCCAATTTAATAGATTGAAAAACAGACTCAGAATGTATGAGCTAAGTAACTTTTCCAAAGGCATGCAACTAGCAGATGTCATATACTCAAATGTCAGGTGTCAGATATTCAGATCTTGTTTTTTTCAATCACACCAAGCTTCCTCCAAGGCCTATACACAGTATGTCAGGGCATAAAGGAAAGAGGAATAAATTCTACCTGATGAAGATGCAGGGAAATGAGGTTTGTCTGGAAAAGCTTCAGAAACTTAATCATTTAATTGAATCTGGAAGAAGGAGCCAGCATTTCCCAGGCCAGAGAACAGGAGAAAGGAAGTCGCTCATATGGAGGGAAAGATGTGTTCAAACGCTGAGAGTGATGAAAGAGCATTGTTTGTGTTTGGACACCCACAAAGAAACTGCATGTGACTGGAGCACAAGATGCATATGTGCATGGGCAGGAAGGGCAGGCATGGTCAGATCGTGGGAAGCCTTCACTGCCATTCTACAAAACTTGGGAATAAGCCAATAATCTGGGAGTGACCACTCAAGGATCTTAGGCAGGGGAGTCACAGAATGCGATCTAGAAGATCACACTGATCGATAGAATGTATGGTTCTGAAGCTTAAGGGAGAGTTTAGGGTTGGAGGCTTATATTTGGGAACCATTAATGCGTGACATTGCTATGGCAAGTTGGTTAACTAGAAAGAGGAGAGTCAGTGCTACAACTCACTGTAAACATCAATGTTTAAGAGAAGTCCAAGGAAGACTATCCAGGATGAAAACCAAATGATAAGAGAGGTGAGATAACCAAGAGAAGTGTGCAGAGATATCATCGTGTAACCTAATAAATAAACCACAGAGCCAGCTGTCTGTAGCATCATCAAAAGTATCTAGATTAATTTTTGCATTTATTTATTCATTCATAAAATACTGAGTTTCTACTGTGTGATGTTATGCTAAGCACTGGGTATTCAGTAGTGAACAAAAGATACTTCTGCTATCTTTATGGAGCTTACAGTCTGTTTTATCCATAGGAATGTGTATAAGAATATAGTGGCCTAAAGCAACACATGTACACAGTGAATTTGTTTTGGTTATTACTATGTAAAAATGTATTTAAGCTAAAATTTTCTCTTCTGTTGCATTTTTTCTTTAAAAATTTCAAAAGGATTAACTGTTCTTTTTTAAAAAGAAATGTTTTTTTCACTCTGGTGTTTCTTTTAGAATACTCCTGAGCATTTATATAAAATGGCTGAACGTAATCTCTTGCTTCATTTGAAAAAATTAGAAAAAGAAGGCAAGATATGTAAGTATACTTCCAAATTTTAATTCTTTTATTACCAGCATTTACAATATGTTTTTTACAAACAAACTAGTTTCCTTTTAGGAAAAATAACACCCATCAGAGTTCTCCTTTGAATATCACCATAAGTTGGAGAGACAGGCACTAAGAACGGTTAGTAGCAAAAGGCAGGTGGACCACAAATTGGAACCAAAAGCTCCCACAGGAATTAGAATCTTGTTTAGGGTTCCAGTCCTCACCCTCCAAAATGACGGTCAAAGGCAGGAGGATAGCTTCTCTTCTCCCAGACCACAAGGCCACGAAGAATTTTACACGTAGAAGATTCGAGAACAGCCAAAGGTTTTAGCAGTAGTAAAAGTAGTAAACGCAAAGATATTCCAGCAGGAATTCTATAATTGTTTACTAGTGTTAGATTAATTCATCAAATTAATAATCCTTGTAGAAGTTTGATCCTTAAAATTGAGAGGTTCAAAGATTGAATTTTGTGTAGAAGCTTCAGCAATGTTTTTATATGTACAAAAAAAATACCAACTCTGAATTGAGCAACAAAATTATTTTAGGAGTGAATGCCTTTTCTAGGCACAAGATAGCTTAAAATCCAGGGAATTTGATTATCAGTTGTTAAATTTTTACTCTCTAATTTTCTTTCCACAGTTAGCAACATGGATCCTGACAAGAAATGGAAAGCTAATCTTTAGTGTCAGATTAATGGATGATTTTGTTGTTTTGTTTTTAGAGAATGGTATGTTTTCTTAACTATTAATTATTTACAGAGAATATAGAGTATAAAGCATTGAAAATAACCCTAGATACACTTTAAAATGATGTATATTTATTATAAAATATATAAATCACATTTCACATTTATCATACAGGTTATTTATTTAACCTAGGTCTTACAACATTTTACCAAAAATTCAGAATCCAGCATTGTATCCAGTTTCAATAGATTATATAAAATGGTTACATTAAAAATAGTAAAATTTATGTAATTTAAACTGGATATTATTCTTGGGGATTAGTTATCTATTACCATTGGCCCGTGTACTATTTTCTCTAGCTGCTTCAGTTAGCAGCACAGACTTCTATGTAATCCTTCCTTTTCTACAACCTTTGTCTACATCTGTAGATAAGAGCTTTGTTTTCATGTTTCTATCAATTATGTCATGATTATGTATTAATTCTAAAGCTCTGTATCACGTGTATTTTCTTATAATGATATCCCACATCAATTTTTGCTAATCAAAAAGTATTAAATTCCCAGTTAAAGGCATTATAAAATAAATAATTATTTCTGTAATCCATTAGTATAACCAACTTACTTTCCAAGTGTAGGCTTTACTATATAGATAGTCATCAGCATATATATGAATTATGTACTAAAAGTCAGGTATATAACTCAAGCGAGGTCAGCTTTCTTTGAGATCCTCACCTCTTTCTGGCCCTTTTCCCAAAGTCCCTACCCCTTTCAGATTATTCTAAACACTTATTCTCATGCCCTGGAAACCTGTTATATTCCTGAAACCATTCCACGTTACAAAATAACTGTGAACTCAACAACAAGAAAACAAAACAAACAACCCAATCCAAAAATGGGCACGGGACTCTAATAGACAGTTCTCCAGAGAAGATATATAAATGGCCAATAAGCACATGAAAAGATGTTCAACATCACTAATCTTTAGGGACATGCAAATTAAGATCACAGTGAGATACTACTTCACACCAGTTAGGATAGCTAGTATCAAAAAAAAGCAAAAACAGAAAAGTGTTGGAGGAGAATATGGAGAAATTGGAACCCTTGTACATTACTGATGAGAATGTAAAATGGTGCAGCTGCTATGGAAAACAGTATAGTGGTTCCTCAAAAAATTAAACATAGAATTACCATATGATCCAGCAATTCCACTTCTGGGTATATACCCAAAAGAATTAAAAGCAAGGACTTGAACAGATATTTGTACACCAAGGTTCATGGCCGCATTATTCACAATAGCCAAAAAGGTGGAAACAACCTAAGAGTACATTGAAGGATGAATGGATAAATAAAATGTTGTATAGACGTACAATAGAAAATTATTCAGCCTTGAAAAGGAAGGAAATTCTAATATGTACTACAATATGGGTGAAATTTGAAGACATTATGCTAAGTGATTTAAGCCAGTCACCAAAGGACAAATACTATATCATTCCACTTTTATGACATACCTAAAGTAGTCAAATTCATAGAAACAGAAAGTAGAATAGTAGATGCCAAGGACTTGGGGGAGGGAGAAATGGAGAGTTATTGTTTAGTGGGTAAGGAATTTCAGTTTGAGAAGATGAAAAAAGTTCTGGAGATGGGTGGTGGTCATGACTGTATAGAACAGTGTAAATGTACTTAATGCCACTGAATAGTACACTTAAAAATGGTTAAAGTGGTAAATTAAAAAATAATAACAACTGTAAGTGTCTTCCCCAACACCACCACCAATAACGAAAAAATCTGTACTCCCATTCCCTAAGTACAACACACAGCAGCGAAATTCAGACAAGAAGAAATCTGATTATATGATATGTGAATGTTTAGTTAACCTCTTAACTTGCTTCTCCTCCATTCTTTCCTCCCTCTTTGAATAAAAGCACCATTCAGTTGACTAAGCCAGAAAACCCAGTAGTCATCTTTGATATCCCCCCTCCGTCATCCCACATCCAATTCTTCACCAAGTAGTTAACTATTTTACCTCTAGAATTGATCACTACCTCTTACTGCGCCAGTACTTCTTAGTCCAGGCCATCATCCTCTCTTACTGGGACAACTGCAATAACCCTTAACTCTGGTCTTCGTACTTCCCTTCTTGGAGGGAGTTGGGGGACAGGGATGCGGATTCTGAACTGAATTCCTGAACTGAGGAAATATGCACAAAGCCATGATTACATATCATAGTCTTTTTAAATACCCTGGCACACTTCAAGCTGCAAGTGGGTCTATTGGAAGAGGGGTAATGATGGAAGACTGTTAAACTTACTGGTTCTTGAAAGAGTCGAGGCAACTGAGCTTTAACAAAAACCATGGCATTCACTAAGTATCTGCTGGGGTCAGGCGCTGAGGATACAAAGGAGAGCAAAATAGCATCTCTGCTCTCAGAAGAAGCTCATATTCTAGTTGTGGAGACACAGAATTCCAATGTGCAGTACCATTAAATTTGTTTGGAGTAAAGGAAGAGTATCTAACCTGGTTGGGTTATAGAAAGCTGCTTAGAGGAGCCTGAGCTCAATCATAAAAGATGAGTAAGTGGTAGCCAGGTGAAGAAGTTAGGGATATTTGGGAGATGAGAAGAATTGTTTCAGTTGGAAGAAATAGTGTATGCACATAAACAAGATATGGCAGAGCATCACATGGTTGGGGGAACTAATTAATAAGGCTAAACTATATAGTGTTTGTGGTTAAGGTAATAGGGATAAGAACACAGAAATCTCACAGGAACAAATGGACTCTCATCCACCCATGCTTTATACAGGCTGGAGTAGACATAATTTAGGAATTGGAAAGCAGGCCTGGTCCAGGGCAGTTGTAGTAGGAGTTTGTTGCCTCCTCAACAGCAAGAGTTTGTCTCCAGCCATTATGGTGATTTCATTCCTCTTTTTGTTTCTATCACTCCGGACAATTACTTTACCCTCCATTCAATATGCCCAGTAGTTTTGAGTTACTCATAGCTTCTGCTTACCCATTTTCTGTTTACTCAAGAGTTTGTGCATTCCCCTTGTCATCACCTCTGCCTTTATAGCTTCAGCTTCTGGTGGTCCCTGAGATTTGGCCTTTTCAGTACAGTGGGGGAAGGAGAAAAAAGCAGCAGAGGGGTCTCAAAGGTAGCAGAAGATAGGGTAACGGATATGAGAAATATTTAAGGAAAGGAATAGGACTTAGAAACCAATTAGATCTTGGAGCTGGAAATTAAGTAGGAAGGGAGGCTAGTAGAGCTATAGATCTCTGGCTTAGGCAGCTGGGTAGATATTAACTTGATAATCAGGATGAGAGAATACAGGAAATGGGGTAGGCAGAGTGGGAAAAGGAGGAAAGATGCATTGTACTAGAGATATGAGTTTGAAGTACCGAGGAACATCCAGCGGGAGATAGCTAGTATGCGCTTAGATATATGGAGCTGGGGCTACATAGGATATATTTTGTTGCAGACTTATTTTCAGCTAGCTTAAGCAAATGGGAAGTCGGTCAGGGCATGTAACCAACCTGAGAAGGATGTGAGTGGAGCCAGGCTTATGAACACGAATGAAGATTTGGATCCCATCAATACAACCCCAAACCCTTCGCCTCTCTTTCTTGCGGGTCAGAGGCCCCACAGCAGATTGGCGACTCACGTAGCAGGGGACATGGCTATGGGCCGCTCTGGGCACGTATCCTAACCTCTCCATAACCAGCAGGAAATGCTGGTTCTTCCAGCTTGAGTTTGGGAAATCCTAGGGGAAGGACTCAGTGGCCAATTACCCATTCCTTAGGCTGCTCCCAGTGGTCTGGTCCAACTTTGGTCATGTGCCTACCCCTGTGCCAGAGTGGGTGAGGTCTGTTCTCAGATGAAGTGTGTCACAGGAAGATTCTGAACCAATATTGATTCCTCACTGAATAGCTTTCGTTTCTTTCCAATGTGTGTAAAACAGAGCTCTCTGTAGTAGCTCACAGCATGCCTGGGCCAACTGCGTGCAACTTGAATCTTTTTCTCTCTGTTTCTGTGAGACTTTTTGAGTATTTAAGTTATTTGGGAATATTTTCATATCTCCAGATTGTCACTTCAAGAAAAAGTCAGTAAAGTTGGCTAGTAGCAAGGAAGCTGGAATCCTGGAGAAAGTGAGAAAAGATTCAAGTGCAGATATTTCTTAAGTTCTGCCAGCACTATCCATCAGTATCCCCTCCCTTGTGAGTCTCTCTGTGCCTACCAGAGCAATGGATCAGCATGAAACTTGCTACTGATTCCCAGGCATTGTTGGCGCAGGAAAACTCATCATTATCAGTCTTTTCCCCTTATTCCATGTTTGGGAATGCCTAAAGGATGTTTTGATAGAAAAAAAAAGTTCAATATTTGAAATATTGATGGTGAAAGTCTTAGTTCCAGCCATACTCGTGCTAGGCCTTTTGAAACATTTGAAATTAAAGTGGAGAATGGAGGAGGGGCATATATAACTGTATTAACTTGTGTATGCATAAAATATCTCTAGAAAGATACCAGAAACATAGGAAACCAATAACATTGATTACCTCCCAGGAGGGGAACTTACAGGTAGCCGAGGGACGGGAGATGGGGTGGAAATGTCACAATATACCCTTTTATATCTTTTGAATTTGGAGTTGAGTGTATTGCCTATTCAAAATATACATAATAAAATATTTTAATCAAAATAAAAGGCCTGAGCCAGTCTCATAGGATCTCCCATGCTAGTCCCCCAAAACAGTGAGGAGGCACGTGACCACTGGGAAAATAGAAGGTACAGAGAAGCTTAGGAAAGAGATCTGCGTTAGAGGTATTTGGAAGTCCTCAGCACTGAGGTTGCAATTAAAGCAATGGAGAGGCGTGTGTAGAAGACCTTGGGGTGGGTATACAGGAAGGGAAGTTAGCAAGGAAGATTAAGAAAGCTTGCTCAAGGATAGGACAATCCCTGGGAGAGTGGTGGTACAGCACCCAGGAGAGTATCCCAAAAAAGGGCAAGAGCGTTAAATGAAGACTCTTGTTTTATGTACTGTTTATGCTTATTTTATCCATTGTACAACATTAAATTCTCAACCAAGTGACTGCTTATTGCCAATTTTATCCTGAAGGATTGCTCATAAATGCTGAAATTTTGAATCACCAACAAATCCACATTAAAAGCCATTAACATTATAGGCAGTTTTTAAAAACATATTAAACATTATTCTTTGAAAATGTAATTCTTAGTGCTGATTATTTATGGCGGATTGACCATATGTTCATTGCTACTCCTTTCCAAGACCCAGTAAAAAAAAAATACATATTAAGTAAAACGACAGACAGGTAAAAAATAGTAGTAAAAGGTATAAACCTGAGAGGACAGAGGGCAAAAGGAGAATGCAAAGATTTAAATAAAATTTTGAAAGACAGCAGATCGAGCTAGGGCAGTGACAAAACTCTAGCCTAAAATGTTTGCAGGAGCGGGGAGAGCCCCTTCACCCTGACAGCCCTCTGAGATTAGGCCTTGCAGGCACCAGGCCCTGCTGAAGCTGGGGATACCGCTCTGTTCTAAAAGTTGGATTGTTGAAAGCTTATATGTGCACTGGTGCTACACAGCCAGGTAGCCACCACCCCAAAAAAGAAACCAAAGTTTATTCTTGGAGGTGAAAAGCAGAAAAAAAGTTAAGTGAAAGTCACAACAGTAGACCTCCATTCCCCTTTCCTCACCTGTCCACAGAACAGCGGCTTCCAAGTCGATGAATGCCAGGTAGAAGATTGGAAATTTCGTCTCGACAGACAGTGAATGATCTAGAGGAAAAAACCACATACAGTTGTATGTGGTTCTCCAACAGAATGGCCACATCTCTCGCCAGTGAAACCTACAATTTGACAGATCCTCCCATACACCCACCCACACACAGATACAGTTTCCAATCAGTATCTCTTAATATAAACAGAAATCCAAAGATCATCAGAAATGAAAGAGCAAAACAAGCAGGAGTAATGAAAAAAGAAAATGTAGAGAAAAAATTTTTAATTATTAGTATCCTTGGATAAGGGAAGCTATTATAATTTGTGAAGCAAGAACAGGATACTATGAAAAGTAGCTTTATGAAAAAGCCTTGGAAAGTAAAAATATGTAACCAAAATAAATAGAAAGGTTGGAAAACAAAATTGATCAAGTGTTTGGAAAACAACAACGGAAAACAAAGATGGAAAATAGAAAAGAGAGAAGAACTGAAAATAGGCAGAAATTATCAAAGAAATACAGGGAAATTTCCCAGAACTGAAGGACATGAGTCTCAATTGAAATGGTCTACTTAGTGCCCAACAATGTGAAAAAGAGAAAACAGTCCACACCAAGTCATACCATTACAGAATTTCAGAACATCCCAGATAAAGAGAAGCTCTTAAAAGCTTCCAAGTTGTGGGTATGGTGGTAGGATTAGGGATTTGGAATCCCTTAGAAGGGGGCATGAATCGAAATGGCACTGGCTTTTTCAATGAATATTAGGACACACTGCCTTCAAAAATCTGAGGGAGACGTTATTTGTATCCTAGAAGTTTATAACCAGCCAAACTATCAATCACATGTGAATGTAAGAACTCAAAAAGTCTATCTGCCATGCGCCTCCCTTTAGGGAATTGCTCAATAATGTACTCCAGAAAAACAAGAAGGAAGGCATACAACTGAAATAGTAAATACAACAAGGAAAATGTCAAAAGGAAGTTCTAAGACAAAGGGGTGCCGAAGCCTGCTCCAGATTGCACCCATGGGAGGTGGGGGCTTCAGAGAGCTCTCCCAGGGGGGATGTGGAACTGAGAAATCATCTGTAGGTTTGAATTTTGGGGGCGAACCACTGCTGGTGGTCATGCAACAGCTCTAATTGGGCAGTTGAAACAAGGACCAGTTACTAGAACGCTACACTGGTGGGAAAAAATGAGGCAGTTATTGATTCCAAAAAACAAAAGCTACACGAGGAAGGAACTAATTATGAAATACTCCCTGACTCTGCGATTTTACATAGGCAATAATGTAAACACTGACTAAAAAATGTGTCAAAGGATAATAAAGGAAAGGAAGTGGGAGATTGAGAATGCTAAATCATCTCATCATCTAGGATGATAGAAAGTCAATAGGCAAATTGACAAATCAAGAAATAGAAGTCTAAGCGTTTTATTGATTAATACCAGAAGAAATATCTTAAAAAGAGAAAGAGAGTGAGAAAATGGTTTTCCTGTTGGTACTATTTAATTTTTAAGTTAGGTACATTTATTAGTTTGATACAAATGAAACATTTTTTTTTTTTAAAGATTTTATTTTTCCTTTTTCTCCCCAAAGCTCCCCGGTACATAGTTGTATATTCTTCGTTGTGGGTCCTTCTAGTTGTGGCATGTGGGACGCCGCCTCAGCGTGGTTTGATGAGCAGTGCCATGTCCGCGCCCAGGATTCGAACCAACGAAACACTGGGCCGCCTGCAGCAGAGCGTGCAAACTTAACCACTCAGCCACGGGGCCAGCCCCACAAATGAAACATTTTAATGTCAAAATACTGACAATATGCAATGGTTGAGTTTCAACTCTTTAGTCCAGTGGAGGAGAAACTTTTGTCCTAGAATTTTCTCCTGCAAAAATTATCAGGAATTGGGGGGCCAGCCTCGTGGCTAAGTGGTTAAGTTCACGCGCTCCGCTTCCACGGCCCAGGGTTCCCTGGTTCGAATCCTGGGCAGGGACATGGCACCGCTCATTGGGCCATGCTGGGGTGGCATCCCACATGCCACAACTGGAAGGACCCACAACTAAAAATACACAACTATCTGCCAGGGGGCTTTGGGGAGATAAAGGAAAAATAAAATCTTTAAAAAAATTATCAGGAATCAGAAACGATGAGAGGTACAAGCTTATTTAATGTTGCCTTAGGCCTAAGGATAGGGATTTTTAAGTTCATGTTCCTTAATGGATACAATCCTCAAGCGTATAGTTTTCCCTAAGAGGAAATTCTGTACCTAGTATCTAAACTGAAGGACCTGGAGAATTCAGGTGAACTGGAGTCAGAGACCTCTGTGACATTTAATGTTTCACTGTGGTATGAAAACCATCTGAAGAGAACTAGACCCCAGGCTACCTGAATCCAGCAGAGTGCTATTCATATCTCTATGGAGATCCCAGCTGTGTTTTCCAGTCACAGCATGGTAGAGTAGTAAAGACCTATCATAGTTCAAGTTTCTCATATTGGGTCTAAATTGAATTAGTATTTAGTAACTAGCCAATGTAAAGACAAGAGGACTCTGCCTGTATGTCTCAGAGTCTGCAGCCAACACCACCTTTTCTCTATGGCTGGCCAAGTTACCCACTACAAAATCTGCAGGAAAGCTAACACTTACATGACAGATGCCCTCACTTATTTTTACTAGTGCTTTAAAGTTTGAGATGGCTAATGACCACAAAGAAGCCCTCCTCTGAAAAAAAGAATATTTTTTCCTGATGTATTTGAAGAAGAAGACTACTGTGGAGAAGCATGTGTTGCTACAAATCAGAGGTTTCCAACTATGTTAGGTTGCAGCAATTCAAGATACGTGTCTATGACCTTATTTTGTGCACGATTATATTAATACTGTGATATCTTTGGTACTTAAGTGTTTTGAGTAAAGTGGATCTCTACCAAAAGACTAGTCAGTCAGTTTTCCCATATGTTTTTTTCCATGATTCTATAAGATTTTAATATTTTCCCAAGGGTTGAAGAAAAATTTTCACTAGAAGCAGCTCTCTGGTTTTATACCCCAAAAGTCTTCCCAGCCTACTTTGTGGAAGTCGGTTCATCCTGCTTCCTTTCCCTGCCTCGATTTTCAAAAATGGCAAAAATATCTATCACAAATGGTGTATCTCAGGATTTTATATCTAAATCTGAAACTTGTAAGGAATATTGTTAACCATCCATTCTCTCGAGGCACAAATGTGGTCTTGGACCACTTGCTCCACTATCAGCTGGGGCGCTGATTACAAATGCAAATTTCTGCTCCCTGCCCAAATTTACTGAATCAGAATTTCTGAAGAGGACCAACAATATAATTTTTTCCATCAACCCAGATGGTTCTTTTCCACATCAACAGAATTATAATTTAGTATTATCTTATTGGTTTTTGTTTTATCAAAGGCCAGTGTGAGATACACACGTATAAAATCTGGGGTTTTTTTAAATGCTGTTGAGAACAGTGTCTGTTTTATTAGTCAGTGTTCCTCGGTGTCCGTGGAACAAAATCTCTTTCAGATTTCAGAGCTAGGAAAAAGGTTTTCTCTCCTGTGAACTGATATGTTTCCTTTATTAGACGAGTTCTTGTCAAATCTTACTAATCCTCAAAATCCCCTGGGGAACTTTTTAAAAATACACGGCTTCCCAGTCCCCATTGTAAGACCCATTCATCAGAATCCCCAGGTGAGGGAGGATCCATGTGACACTGCTAATCACCCATGTTTCAAAAAATCTGCATGGAACAATATCTAGTTAATTCACCATGTTCACTTTTTGCCTTGGCTGCCTGGAAGCTAGTCTCACATTGATTTTTCTTGGAATTCAGTTATTTGATATAATTATTCTCCTTCCCCCCCCCCATTGGATTACTTGTCTTGTGTAGTATGTTTTGAATGAATTTCAACTTCAGAGGAAATAACGGATAATAATACTATCCTTTAGACCAGCATATTCCTTGCAATAGCATGTAAGCCTAAAATAAATCAGTTTTTAGGATTATAGACTGAAAGAATATTGTGAGCTCAAAAGTTTCATCATTCAGATTTGGTGGAGACTTTGTGGGAAATGATTGTTTGAAAAGCACTCTGAAAATCATTGCTGTTCAATGCCATATATATAATTAAGCTCCTAATCCCCCTTCAGCCTCTTCGCTGTGAGCACCCCCAAGACTAAATACGTCACCCTTCTTTCTTTTTATTCACCACCTCAAAGATCTGATCCATTTTAGTGGTGTAACCATTACCACCATGCTGAAGAATTCCAGATAGATGCTTGAGCTTGAATCATTCACCAAAGCCCCAGGCCTAAGTCTTTTGCTATCTCTAGAAATTCCTCGTTTGGTTTTCTCCCAAAGTCCAAGCATCAACTTGAAGAAACTCAATACATCTAAAAGTGAACTTTTCTTCTTTTTTTTTGAGGAAGATCAGCGCTGAGCTGACATCTGCTGCCAATCCTCCTCTTTTTGCTAAGGAAGACTGGCCCTGAGCTAACATCCGTGCCCATCTTCCTCTACTTTACATGTGGGATGCCTACCACAGCATGGCGTGCCAAATGGTGCCACATCTGCACCTGGGATCTGAACCAGCGAGCCCTGGGCCGCCCAAAGCGGAACATGTGCACTTAACCACTGAGCCACCAAGCCAGCCCCTTTTCTTCTTACTGCATGATTTCATATTCCTGATGACCTCCCTTTCCCAACTCACCGTCTGGGTAAATAGCATCACCATTCTCCCATGTCCCGAGCTGAATCAGTCCTTTCAATCCCCACTTCGCTTTGCAGGGCAATATTTGTGCTATCATTTGAGGATGTAGATGCAATTTGAAGACCAAAGAAAAGGCCGGTAAATATGAGGGATGCTCAGAAGGAGTGATAAATTGCCTAGGAAATGAAAGTGGCTTGCTTCACAGGGACAAAACCTATTATTTATCTTAGACAGTCTCGGGGATGAATCCTTTTCTCTTTTCTTCTCCAGCCTAGTGCTCATTTCCCAAATTAAAGTAAACTACTACTAATTGATTTCCCTGTACGTGGCCATTTCCTGTTTCCATCCATCTTGGTGACGGTGATGGTGGTGGTAACAGCAGTAACAGTTTAGTAATAGTATCTGTCCAATCAATTCCTCATCTGTAGAAAAGGAATGGTAATAGTACCTAACTCAATAAGTTGTCGAGTATTAAATGTTCATAGTGTTTAGCACAGTCATTGGCACCCAGTAGATATTACTTACTATTACGTTGTTGTTGTTGTTGTTATTGCTAACAGAATGCATTCACATATTCCCTCGTGATTATTTCACTTTGACTTATACCAATTGAGTTTCACAAAATACCATATTTACGCTTTAGCACAATCCTACCATAACTTTATAAGATAAAATTCACATTCTTCCATCCTGGGAGTTAAAATTTAATAGTTGTAAAATCTTAAGTTCTTTTACTGAGCCTCTGTTTCCTCATTTGAAACAGGGATAACATTATGTTCTAGGTTGCTATGAGGTTAAAATTAGTCATGTATTTTGACAATGCTTGGAGGACTGCAAAGAATTGTCTACATTTTAGTTGTCTTCATTTGTGCTGTAAGCTTTGTCTTAGAGCACGGCAGCTGATGCAAACAAGGAAACAGTTCCAAAGAATGCTTGGCCACCACTCCAAGACCTTGGTTCTACCAGGCACTGAGCCATATGCCATTTTTTGATGGCTGTGTGATATCAACTCAGTTCAAGCAGTCACAAATTCCCTGAAGCATAAGACCATCTAATTTTAGAAGCAGTTCAGGAGAGCGTTTTGCACAGAATCATACTCTAGTTATTTCATTCTCCTCAAGTGAAAGTGATCTCGTGGGGGACCTCCCTGACAGATGTAAGTGCCCAATTACCTTTGATGCATCCCCCAATTCTGCGGTTGTGTCCAGCTTGTGCCAGCCTCCCCAGGAACCAGTTACCTACCACCATTTTCCTGTCTGTTCATGAGAACTAGGACGCTCTTGAAAGCGCAACAAATTCAAACTAAGACCTCTCCTCTGTCTGTGTCTGCTGAGATTATTTCAGAAATCCACCCTACTACACATCTCCATAGCCCCTGGCCGTTGCTTCAAATACAGGTGATGGTATTCATCTATTCTTCTCATTCACTCACATTCATACTACTATTGGATTTTTCTTTCCTGATCCAACCACCTCCTGCTGTTCCTCTACCTCCAGAATCTTTCCACCATGCTCTCTGGGACCCCTGTGGCGGTCTATGTGCTTATTTGCCCAACACTCCTTCCTCCACACCTTCTGGTGCTAGACTCACTTACCTTACCCACAGGGAAAAGCATGTGACCTAGGTGGGTCACAAAAATTGACCCAGAAATAATCATGCAACCAAGCCAGCTTAGTCTAGGTCTTTCCTTGGGATTGTTCTGATAGAACTTGCAAGTGACCATGTTCTCTGCCATGTAAAGAAAGTCCATTTACACCCGGGAAAAATGAAGCCAAGCTGAAACAAAAGACAGGAATAAGAGGTTGAGAGAGAGAGAGTCCTGTTGAGGTCAAATGCCTGTTCTAATTCCTAAGATCCACGATGCACCCTGGTTCCCAAAGCTTTTCTTTTGAATCTTTTAACTTTCAGTCCAATATATCCTCTTTCAGTCACTTGCAACCAGAAGAGTTATAACTAATATTACTCATTCCATTATAAATAAACTCCCCACATCCTCCACCACTGCACCAAACCTTCCCTTGACCAGTTGCTTTAACTATATCCTGGCCATCCTCTCAAACCATTAGAGTGCCACCCTTCTCCTGAAAACCCCTGCTCCTGCGGCCATCTTCCCCTCCACCCTTATTGCTGTTACTCCCCGCTCATTCACTCAAAACAGGAATCTGGCTCACAGTCTTCCTCGCATCGCCCTTCCTGATCTCAGCACCCATGTGGAAGAACCTCCACTCTCAGATCCATGATTGCCTCGTCTCTCCTGACCTTTCCTCCTCCCTCCTTCCTTTCAGTATGAAAAGAGGTGTCTCTTCCTATGATCCTCTACCTATAGTCTGGGGGATCCCAAACCTTAGAGACCTCAGTCCACCAATTTTCCCCTTCTCCCCATCTCCCCAATATCTTCAACCTCTCCCTCTCTGATGAGGATCAAGACTGCCCCAGGGAGAAAAGCCCAAGGCGTCCTGCCCTACATACTGATCTATATCATCCTCCAGGAAATATAGGACGTCCTGACCTGATCTGACCTGACTTGTATCCAAAGTTATACGAATACCCGATAACCAGACCCCACCTGCACTGATACAATTTTAAGAACTTTTTTACATGATCTTTCCTTTGTCTTATAAAGAAATAACTTACATACCTATGCCTTATAAATTTAGCCCTGACCCTCAAACCCTTGCAGCTCCACACTATCCATGGGTCCTGTCCCTATGCTATTCTCTGAATAAAGAGCACTACTACTAGAACTTGAGAGTGCAAGAAATCTTTCTTTTGACTCCTCAGCTCACCGAGCCCGCATCATCTCCTCCTCGTCATCTAAACAGGCTCAATTGTCACATCATTCAAAAGCAAACACAAAATCTGCCTTAACTTCCTCGTTCCCCTTTAGTGAACACTCTCCTCTCTCCTCCCCTTCAAAGCTAAACTTCTTGAAAGCATTTACACTTGTTTCCATTTCTTCACTTTGCGTTCTCCACTTTCTGAAACTGATGTCTCTTCTTCTATCACAGAAACATGAACTCAGGCCCCTGATGTGCTAAAGTGAGATTAAAGAAAGTGAAGTATGTTATAGGTTAAATAAGGAGAGAAACTCCCCCTGGGGCTCCTTGAGCTTCTACAGGCCAGAAGATCACAGTCTTACCCCTAGAGAGACACAGGGGTGGTCTGGGTAAGTCACAGACTTTTCATAACCGTTACCAGCTAGCTCTCCCTTAGCTGCCAGACCAAGCTTCAAGTGTGATGTCATCTCCTACCAGTCTTACCTACTAGTAGCAACACTGCATTATAAATTTGATTTATAGTTTCCATAGAAGTGAAAATTATACAATTTCCAACTATTAATGGAGTGGTTTTGCCTCCTCATAGAAATACAATGTCCTCCTCACAATATGAGTGCAAGTTTCTATTTTTAAAATTTACTGTAAATGATATAACAATAGTATGTAAAAAAGTAAATGTCTTGCTTTTTTTTAAAAAAAAAGGGGGGGAGGGGCTTTGTGTTTCTTTCAGAACAGGAACCAGTGTTTTAAACGGGTTAGGTTGAAAATCATTGCTCTCTGGAAGTTCAGGGTCTTCCTGGCAAGTGAAGTTCCTGAAGGACTATTTACATGAAACAAGAATGGCCAGACAAACAGATTACTAGTCCTGTGACTTTGGGCAAATTGCTTAACCTCTCTGCCTCAGTTTCCCCATTTTTAAATTTAAAAAATAACATCTATTCCGTAGGGTTTCTGCAAAGACTAAATGACCTCTGTGAAAGCACAATACCCAGAACATAGTAAGCATGCAACAAATACCAGTTCCTTCTTCATCCTTTTGTCCCCTAGGAGAGGTTAAATCCCAACGTCCCATTTTAGCTTTTACTCACTTCTATTAGACACTTTCTTGCACTTACTTTCACACCATCTCAGAACTAGTTTTTCATTCTTAAATATGTCTTGTGTGGCCAACTAGAGATAACCTCTTTGAGGAGAAAGATCATCTGTTTCTTTATATTTCTCATAATTATTGCAACCCTGTGCCTGAGATTTTCCTGGATAGACCCAATTCCAAATCATCTGCCATGTGCCCTTTTTTAAATCATTAAAAGTGTCCCGAGAGTCCCAACTCAGGGTCCAAGCTCCATTCGCCAAAACATCACTTACTCAGAATACGGTTACGGTAGACACGGTAGCCAGCACCATGCAGGACACACAATGGCCTTTAGAGCTGGGCTCACCTGAGCAATCAATCTACTTAAGAGAAGCCTCCAGAGCCCCAAGGGCCTTAGTGAGACCGCCTTCCCCACCACCATGACCCACCCTCAGAGGATTCAATGGCAGTCACCCCTCCCTGTAAACTTCTTATGAGGCCAGTCCTAAAAAGGAAGCTAAAATTAGAATTGATCCCCAACTTTCCCCTAAAAGATCACGAGGATAATTCCACCATGCGTCAGAACCCCCCAGAGGCAAACCGCCAGTGTCATCCATCATCATCACATTCTTTTCCCCACACGGCTCTGTTCATCCCCTATTTGACTTAAGCTAAAAGCCCCCCCCCCCCCAGCCCCCAAAACCTTCCACTAGATCCCCTAGAACCCCAGTGGGTTATCTGCCAAATCTTCCACACCCTCCACCTCTTTCTGAATATTTTCTTCGCCCTCTTATGCAGAAACCTGGCTGCAGCTCTAACTGAAAACTGAAACCAGCCTGCCCCAGAGCCTTCTCAAGAGGCAGCTGTTTTTCCCTCCCACGCCCCGCATACCACACGGCCTGGGGTGGAGTGGGTGTTTTTCATGATCCTCACTGCTGCTGACAGATGGTTCTCCTCCTTCGCTCAAAAACCCCAGATTTTCTGGAAGCCCATGCCATCCAACTATAGCCCCCACCAGCCCCCTGCAGCAATCATCTGCTGACCTCTTTGAGTCCTCTTGAGTCATCCCAGATGTTAGTGCCTGGCTCACTCACTGGCCCCCTCTGCATTCTAGTCCTCTGGTCATTCTTGGTGACTGAACATCCAGGGAGAGCGTGTGTCGAGCACCCTAGCCTCCTAGTGCCTCGACTCCTCACTTCCAATGTGCTCCTCCTCCGTCCACCTCAGCCCCCCACTCCCTTCACCATACCTTTCCCGTGTTCATTGCTGGAGACTGCACGACCTCGGAACTCATCCCAGAATCCCAGTCTCTGAGCACCTCCTCCTCAGCCAACTAGCCCCCCTCCAACAATCTTCAACCCCATGTGTACCCTCCAATTCAGAGGCCTTGGCACTGTTTCTCTGTCCTCTGTATCTGTCAGAGAAGTAACAAGGAACAGACGGCACACTCAGAAGGGTTTAACTGAAGAGAGTTAATGAAGGGCCTATTCACAGAGGAAAGGGCAGGATGAGGGAACCAGCAAGGGATAGGGAAGCTCCCAGGGAGCAGGAATGCGGGAAGCCATTACCATCTACAGCCTGAAGAGACAGGGGAGAGAATGAGGTCACCGAGCCCAGTGAGAGCTGGAACAGTGCGAGAAAGGCTCCCTGACAAGGGCTGTGGCCAAAGGAGAACACAACCACTGCCAGAACCGTAGTAAAGCAAAGAGGGATTGAGGGAGAATAAATCCCCAAACTCTCCTCTGATTTTTGGCCAGTGCCTTCCATGGGCCAAACTCAACTAGAAGTCAGAAGGCAAGAGAGCCTCAGGAATGCAGTCTGGAGACCTTTGACAGCAGAAAATGGTGGACTGTCAGGGTGGAAGGTGACAGAGTATAAGGTGCACAACCACCTCCTCACAGCTTCCCTGCCTCACCCTCCCCTCACCTGCATACATCCTCAGCATCCTTGCCCCTCTGTCCTACCAGCCTGGGAAAACCCAACTCCCTGCCTTCTCCATACCTGTATTCAAGCAGCGGACGTGCCTAGAGACAATTATGTGACTCTGCTTACTAGTCCCACTTTAAATTTCTGTCCACAAGTCTCCAGTAGGTTCTGCAGTCTGATCACATTTCCCTAATCCATTCACCTCCCACAAATTGACCTCATTTTCTCCTCAAACTCCATCACACTATCCCCCCTCCTGATTATTTCATTTCATATTTTACTGAGAAAATAGAAGCAATCAGAAGACAACTTCATCTTGCCATTGTCAGCCTATCCATAAACTCTGCTCTCCCACCGGTTACTGTGGATACTGCATCCTTGTTACTATGGGTGCTCCGCTTGTGCACTAGATGCCATCACCTCTTACCTACCTAAGGACTTTGCTCCTGCAAGTATCCCCTGTAGGAGAAATTTCTCTCCCTACTGGGTCATTCCCTCTGCATGGAAACTTGCCATAATAGATTACAGCCAAAAAGAAAATGAAAACCTTCCTTAGACCCCTCTCCAGCTCCTTGCCCGTTTCTCTGCCTCCTCTTACAGGGAAAATAACCCTCAAGTGAGTGGTTTACACTCGTGCCTCCACCTTGCCACTTCCCACTCTCTCTTGAACCCACTCCAGTCAGCCATTTATTTCTACTATTCCAAAGAAAACACTCTCTTCAAGGTCACTAATGACCTTCATAATGAGTCAGAGTCCTCGCAAGATCAAATGGCACATTCAAGTGGAGTAATTTGGGGAAATTTTCAGAAAAGCACTCTTCAAAGATACGGTCAGGGTGTAAGGAAACCCCAAGGGGCAGTGCAGTACCCTGGGGTTATTAACAGTGGGGTGCTTCAAGGGGCCAGAGGAAGGAGTGGTTACCAGAGTTCAAGAGAGAGCGGTGGGGAGGGGTCCTCCTGACAGAAGCTGGGACCTTCCGTGGAAGATGACAAGAGTGCAGAGTGGGAGCCCCCAGACCCTGACTGAGCAAGGACTCACCATTTCTACCCAGTGTGCTGGAGCTCCCCACTGGGCTGGTCGAAACTTTCTCAGCCTACACCTCAGGCTGTGGCTCTTCCTGCTCAGTCCTCCTTCCTTCCTTTCACGGGCATCAGACCTGTATTGTGGTCTGGCGGCTTTCCCTACTGACTTCTCTCCTTTATTTTTTACAAATGCTATTGCTAATCTCTTATGCTTCTGACTCTGTCTTGGCATCTGTTTCCTGGATAACCCAAACTGACCCCACCACCCAATCTCTGTCTTGCCAAATCCAATGGTCATCTCGAGTCCTATGTCTGACCAGAGTGTGGTAGGTTTATGCAACTGAAAGAAGACGAGTGGGGCTATTTTCTCATAAAAGAGCGAAAAATAATTAAATTTTAATGTTTAAAGAGGCAATTTCAGTTAAATTCACTTTAGTGGAAAAATTAATTTCCAAATAACCTAGAAAACCTTCATTGCACCCTCCACCAAGCAAGTCTTGAAAATGCCCCATCACATTGGTAAGTACTTGATTATTGCCTGTCTTCTATTCCAGGTATGTGAGTTTCAAGAACAAAGACTAAGTCCGTCTTATTCACAGTTATATCCCTAATACTCAGGACTTGCTTAACTCATTGCTAGTTGTCTTTAAACACCTTTAAAATGAGCAAATTTGTACAGCCATATTTTAATTCACTTCTATATTTGTTTATTGAGTAAACTGTTTTAAAGTTTTATTCTAGTCCATGTGAAACCTTTTCCTTTTCATTCACTCAGTAAATATTGAACGCTAAAAATCTGACAGCATAGAGCCAAGCAATAGGAGACACAAAGATGAAAAGATTCCCAGTTGCTGAGGAGCACTGGTCTAGTGTGAAGACAGACTTACAAGTAGAATACAGTACAATAACTGTTAAAATGAAATGATGTACAAAATACAAATGAATTATCATAGACCTAAGTGTGAGAGCTAAAACTACAAAACTCTTAGGAAAAAAACACAGAAGTAAATCTTTGTGATCTTGGGTTAGGCAATGATTTCTTAGATGGGACATTAAAAGCAAGTGATAAAAGACAGATAAGTGAGTTGGACTTCATCAAATTAAAAACATTTGTGCTTCAAAGGACACCATCAAGAAAACAGACCATCCACAAAATGGGAGAAAATATTTTCAAATTATCTGATAAGGAACTTGTGTCTGGAATGTATTTTTAAAACTCATAACTTAATGATTTTTTAAAAAAATAACCCAATATAGAAAATAGCAAAGGATTTGAATAGACATTTCTGCAAAGATAAGCAAATGGCTAGTAAGCACATGAAATGGCCAGTAGTCAACATCATTGGTCACTAGGGAAATGAAAATCCAAATCACAGTGAGATACCACTTCTCACCCACTAGGATGGATAGAATTAAAAGACAGAAAATAACAAGTGTTGGCAAGGATGTGGAGAAATTGGGACCCTCATACGTTGCTGGTGGGACTGGAAAATGGTGTGGCCACTTCGGAAATGTCTGGCAGTTCCTCAAAAGGTTGACCATTATAAACTAAAGTTGCCCAACGACCAGCGATTCTGACCCTAGGTATGCTCCCCCCAAAACTGAAAATGGATATTCATTCAAAAACTTGTACACAAATTCTCATAGCAGCATTACTCACAATAACCAAAAGGTGGAAACAAACCAAATGTTCATCGACCAATGAATGGACAAATAAGATGTGATAGATCTGTACAGTGAATATTATTTTGCCGTAAAAAGGAATGAGGTACTGACACATGCTACAACATGGATGAACCTCAAACACGTTATCCTAAGTGAAAGAAGCAGTCATAAAAGATCGCAATTCTATTTACATGAAAAGTCCAGAGTAGGCAAATCTAGAGAGGCAGAAAGTAAATTAGAGGTTGCCAACGGCTGCCAAGACTATGAGGGGGAACGGAGAGTGACTGGTAATGTGTATGTGGTTTCTGTTCAGGATGATAAAAATGTTCTTAACTTAGATTATGGTGACAGTTGCACAACTTTGTAAATATACTAAAAACCATTGAATTTTACACTTGAAATAGGTGAACTATGCGATGTAAATTATAGCGCAATAAAGCTTTTGTGAAAAATACAATTGAATCATAAGAGACAGATTGCCTAGGTCAGTCTTGGAAGTCAGTGAAGCTTTCAGAGATCACACGTGAAGGAGACTTGAAGGAACAGTAGGAGCGCTCTGGGTTTATGAGGGGAGAGGAGAAAACTTTACAGAGATAAATAGCAGCGGGCACAAAGCCGGGGAGAGGCTGGGAAGAGAGTTTGTTAGACTGTGTATAGCACTGTGAAGTCAGTCATGCTGGTACTAAGAGCATGGGGATTATAGAGGCAGGCTTTGAGCCTGTTTGGGTAGGCAGGGGCCAAATCATAAAGCGCTATTTAGTCATGCTAGCTTTCCACGAAGGAAAAAGGAAACCACCAAAAATTTTGAGCCTGTAAGAAGCATCATTCAAACGTAAAAATTGAAAGGCAATTTGGAGGTAAGTGAAACTAGTAATTGTTTGACTAGAAAGGAGGCAAACAATAACAGCTACCATTTAGAGAGCCCTCACTCTCTGCTAAACATTTTTCTTGACTCATCTCATTCCATTGCTGAAGTAGGTACTACAATTATCTCCTTTCTATAGATGATATCAGCATGGCTTGCCCCCTCACCTCCTTCAGGTCTTCAGGCAAATGCAACTTCCTCATGCTTTCCCTAGTCCCCTTGCTTTATTTTTCTTTTGGACCTCATCTCAATTGAATATATGTTTCACTTTTAAAATCTCCTGTGAAGAGTCTCTCCCACCCCCACTAGAATGAAAGCCCATAAGAACAGGTTAATTTGGGGCTGGCCCTGTGGCCGAGTGGTTAAGTTCGCCCGCTCAGCGGCCCAGGGTTTCGCCAGTTCAAATCCTGGGTGCAGACATGGCAGCACCACTCATCAGGCCATGCTGAGGCAGCGTCCCACATGCCACAACTAGAAGGACCCACAACTAAAAATACACAACTATGTACGGGGTGCGGGGAGCGGCTTTGGGAGAAAAAGGAAAAATAAAATCTTTAAGAACAGGTTAATTTGTATTTTTCATTCAGTTTTTTATCCTCAGCACATAGTAGACATCCAATAAATGAATACATGAATAAATGAGAAAATCAAGTCTCGTGGAGATTTAGTAACTTGTCCATGATCATACAGTTAATAAGTGACAGAATTCTGATTTTAAAACCCATGTTTTTAAACCACTAAGTGATTCACCAGAGTTGTAACGTTGTAGGCAAGAGTTAAGTCCCCTCCTGAGGCTACGGCAGTGGGAAAGGGCAAGGGGACAGAATTGCCTGGGCTTGATAATAGTTTAGACGTGGAAGGATGCCGAGAGGAATCAGTCCAGGCTGACTTTCCTTTCTAGTTTTGGCAAATGGGTAAACAGCCGTGCACTTTTCATCAGGAGAAAGAATACAAGGAAGTCTTAGTTTGGGCAAAGATGAAAGAAGAGGACCTGTGTAATCCACAAACCTTTTTTTTTACGATCTCTCTAGATTACCAAGAAGTGTTGTTAGTGAAAGTATGAAGGAAGTAAACCCAAACTGATCCCATTATCTTCACTTGGAGGCCCCGTGGGGCATGGGGATAGAAATAGGGATGGGTAGGCGTGACCGAATAGAAATTGTTCCTTTTGAAAAAACTAGTTCGAGCCTACAAAGAATAAGAAAAAGCCCCCAGGCGTGTTTAAAATAACTCTGATGTTAATTTCTAAGGCAGATGCTAAAACTGAAGAACGCACTGTACCCTGTGTAGTGAGGCTGTAGTCGTAAGTTTAAATTATCTTGATGGTGGCAGTGGCTTTCAAAAAAGTGACAATCCATATGGAAGCAGGCACTGACACCAAGTCCCGGGTCGCCAAGAGGACGGGAAGGCGTGTGTGGGCGGGACACGCCCCAGCACGTGGCAACCCGCGGACCCCGAGGTGGACTCAGCCTGTGAACCAGGCGCAGGAAGCTCGCAACTCAAACGACTCGCAACCCCGTCCCCCCGGCGCCCAGGGGCCGCGCGCCGTTCGGGTCCCTTACACACGCCGGCCCCTCCCGACGGCCTCCGGTCCCCAGGGGGCGCTGTGGGCTCGCCGGGGCGGCCGCTGCGCGAGCGAGCGCCGTCTCCCGGCTGCGCATGCTCGCCCCCGCAGTGGGCTCGCTGGTTTTTTTTTCCGGGCGGCCCCGGCGGTTGCGTACTGGTGTGGGATGGGAAGTGAAGCCCCAGCGAGCGGCGGCGGCGGGGCAGTGAGGAGCGGCCGGGGGGAGGAGGCGGAGGCGGCGGCTGGGCGCTGAGCATTTGGGCAGCCGGGCGGAGCACCTGCGGGCACGGGCGGCGGCCTCGCCATGGCGATTCGCAAGAAGAGCAGCAAGAGCCCCCCGGTCCTGAGCCACGAATTCATCCTGCAGAATCACGCGGACATCGTCTCCTGCGTGGCCATGGTCTTCCTGCTGGGGCTCATGTTCGAGGTGAGCCCGCCCCGCGCCCCAACCGCCCGCCCCGCCGCCGCTCCCGGCCCCGCGGCCAGCCTCGGCCCCTCGGCCCCTCGGCCCCTCGGCCGGGCCGGCGGGAGGTCGCGTCTGCCCTTCCC
>NC_060282.1:68047268-68195249 GCF_021613505.1 Equus quagga | reverse complement strand
GGACGAGAAGCCGACGGGCCGCGCGCATCTGCCGCCACCTGGCAGGGCGGCGGCCGCGGCTCGGGCGCACCCGGTCGTTTGAGGTCTGGTCTCCCAAACCGGTGTCCTTACAGTCGGTTCCCGAACTTTTGGCCCCGACGCTTGCCTTTTCCTTAAAGCCACAAGGTCTGGTGCAGAAATCGGGGCTCTGAACCGCAGTGCTAAGGAGGGGAGTAGTTTTCTTTTTGTTTCTTGAAGCCTGAGAGGCTGCAGATGTCAGGAGTGTGTAAATTCTCTTCCCACGTATCTGGTATTTTGATGACTTATTTAACAGCTGTTGAATGTGAGTAATAAACTTCGCAAGGTGAACGTGTAACATCCCACGGTTTCCTTTCCCTCGCTCCCCGAGACACACGCCCGTTCCTTATCTGCCTTCCCTTTTTAATTTTGCTTTATAGCCCCCGTGCCCCATCAAATATGCTGATCTTTTACTTATTTATTGTTGGTCTCCCCCCGTGCTGGAATGTCAACTCAGAGAGGGCTGAAATTTTGGGGTTTTACTAGTCTATTTCCAGTGCCTAGAATAGTGCCTGGGACATAGGAGGTGCTTGAAAAAATGTTTGTTGAATGAGTGACACTAAGAATTCTTAGAGGAAGAACTATGGAATGAGGCTGCCAGTGACCGAAAGGTGAATGGACTTATTGAATAGAGTCCATGTGGGTTTTTTTAATGTTATTATTAGGTAGCTTAATATTTTATTTATGCTTCTTTTCAAACGGACTTTTCTGGATCTAGATAATAGATTTTTTTATTCCTGATAGTGTCATTTATGTCTACTTAGTCCACTGCTGAGGAGGTTGGAGGTACCTTGGAAGGAAAGGTAAAGGAAGCAAACATGTTGCTGCTTCGCCGTAGGCTGGGCCTGTGCTACTTAGCTACTGAGTGACCCAAGACTAAGCCTCAATTTTTCTGCTCTATATAAGGAAATAGTGTCACCTGTGCTGTTCTCACAGCCATTGTTGCAAGGATCACGTAATATGGTGTGAAGGCATCTGATGGTTTATGAATACTATATGAATGTATATTATTAAAAATGCAATGCTAAACCTTTTCGCTCACTTTCAGAATTTTATATTTACATATACTTTTTGCTTTGATATTAGAAGTAGTAATACTTTGTATATACAGTATATTCAGCAGTTTTGTAAAACTTGCCACAACCTGTCTCCATATCGGAAGAATTCCTGCCTTTAAAAATATAATTTAGAAGTAATATTACCTGCAAGATATATTTGCAATGCTTCTAATGAAATGGAATGTAGATCAAAATTCCTGACACTTAGAAATGGTATACTTTGCTTTTATGTAAAATATTTCACATTCTCTTATCACATTTCTAGGGAAGTTCACCACCTATACTTTGCCTCACATGTTAATAATTTTTTAACAGCGAGTAGATTTTTCGCCTTTATGTAAATCTGTAAAATTTGTAAATCTAAATAGACACAAGAAAGATCTAAATAGAAGTTTTTAAAGTCACTTCAAAAGAGAACATTCAAGAGGTATACAGAAGAGGGGAGTTTGTGCAAGCTGCACATTTTCCTTACCATATGTTAAAGTTTTAGGATTTGAAATAGTGTTATCTGTATATAGGAAAAAAATTGACTAGGTTAGTTTTGCTGTTTGACTTTTAAAATGATTACTGCTGCCTCTCAAAGTTAGTATAATTATAGAATGACAGTGTGCTAGAATAATAGAGAAATTGATGTGTTTGCAGTAGAACTGTTAAGCCTTTTGTGTAAATATATTGAGGAAATGTCAGAGGATTTATGGTGAAATTGACAAAGCAATAATAGATACTATATTACTAGCCCAAATAAGGAATCAATATAGATATACAGTCGAAGCACAGATGCTGGAGCTGAAGGGTTCCCTGGTAAGTTAGGGCTCTACAGCTTGCTGACAGCGTAAGCTAGGGCATGTCATTTAACTTTTCAGAACTTGCTTCCTCTTCTGTAAAGTGGGGCTCATTGAGAATTAAAGTAATTAATGTGTATAATGCCTAGTTCAGTGCTTGGCTTACAGGAGGCATGCCATAAATGGTAGCTCTTATTAAAAGAGGAGACAGAATTTTTATGTGAGAGAAGCATCCAACAGTGAGCATCTTAAGAGATTACATATACTGAAAAGGTTGGTAAAGTAGTCGTCTGGGGAAATGTAAGAGTTTAATTTCCCGGAAACTTCGTGTTATCAAAACTTGCTTGTGAGTTTTGAACTCGTGTTTTTGGTGCAGTCAGTATCTGTCCACCCACTGCAGATCAGGGTCTGTAATTAATGGCTTCATATTTCAGTTAGGAAAATTTGAACGGTCAAAGAGTGTGAGGAGACTTGGGAAGCTTTTTGAAGCGAGGATACAGAAAAGTGAGGCATTTCCAAGAGGAATATTTTTCTCGGGAAGGGAGTTCTTTTCCAGATATGCAGGGGTTTAGGTTGTGCCATGCGGTTTGAGGGGACATTTACAATGACAGCTGTCTTGGAACAGTTTTAGAGGTTTGCTCTGTTTTAAAGCATGACATGTCTTAATGCCAACATTTTCTTACCTTCTTTTTTTTTTTTAAGAACTTTATATAAGCTGGTGGGGAAGTGGAATTTGATATTCAGAAATTATCTTTACCGTTCAGGCACCCAGTCAGTGTAGATGTCACACCTTTCTCTGACAAGGACAAAATAGTTAACATCTCTGTATAACAAGAAAAGATACCATGCTCCAACTGCAGACTACTTAATTAAAGAAATATTATGATCTTCATGATATTGCATACAACCTAGAATTAGATAATGATTAGAGATTGTGATAACCTGTTTAAGATGTATTTGAATGTCTCATTTTCTTCCTGTAAATGGAGAGCAGTGCTATAAATGTCCAAAACTGTCATAAACTCAGGTTTTTTTTTTTACTTTTGAGTGCATTATCTATTTCTGTAGCGTATTTTATCCCAAACTAATTTGTCTTACTGTTAATTGATTGTAACGTTAGTTTAAGTAAAGCATTGCTTGGCTGGGATATGAGGTTTAGGAAGCCTAGAAATGTCTGGGAGCATGGTTTAATTTTTCTGTAAACTTCTTTGGGGTGTGTAGTTTGTATTTTTTCCTCTCCTTTTTCTACTTAATTTCACATGCTAAACTAGCTGGAAGCCAGGTTTTAATTTTATTTGGAAGCTTGGCGTAAAAGGATAATCTGATTTTTGTTGCTTTTGGGATTTGGTGTTGATTTTTATCTTTGAAAAATTTCACTTGTCGTTTGTAAAGAACTCTTTAATTTTCTTCGCTGCGGTAGTGGTGACCTCATTCTAAAGTAGAAATAGGGATGTAGAGAGAGTGTGTACATGTATGTTTTTATATATATGAAGTGTAAACCAAGATATTAAAAATGAAATTTAGTAATCAGTCAACCTTTTTAAAAATAATGGCGTGAAAGCAGTGTCACCCTGAAATCCCATGCGATCATTCTGCTCTAATGCATCTGTGTGAATGAGACAATTGTAATACAGAGGCCTTACTGGCCTTTTCTAGTCAAGTGACCTTTGTCTATCTACCGAGTTAAGCAACTTGCTTTGGTGCCGTACCCTGGACTTTATCAGGCAGACCTGCCTTATTTCCAGATCCTGAGTTCCAGTGTAGCAGAGCTCAGCCGCAACCTCCAAGTTGTTCACCTCCCTCATTCTACTGCTCATATGCCAGCTCTCCCCCCAGTCCAAGCTATCATGATGCTTTGGCCCCCTCTCCTTTTCTCCATTATATTGGCCCCCTCGTTGCTTTGCCTTTTTCCTAAGGACTTGACTTGTCCACAGTCTCCTCAGGCCCTCAGCTCCCTTTCCCTCGTAGTCTTTCTTCCTCTTTGCCCTGCAGCTATGCAACCATGGATCCAGCCTACCGTCTGCCTTTTCTGGTGCCTCCCCGTTCGTGCATTGCTAAGGGTTGCCGGAGAGAATCATACACTCATGCTGAGAGGTAATAGTACAAACCAAAGTTTCTAACCTTAGACATCAGTAACACCCGCTGATCTTTTTACTGTTCCCTGGCCAGTTCCTTTCCCTAAAGGAACTATATAAATGCTGATCATTCAAGTCCCCAACTATACTTAGCAGGTGACATTGCTTTTTTTGTCCATTGGGGAGATAAGAGTTTATGAGACGTGCATTTCTTCAGTTTCCTGCCTTTTGAACCCACCTGTCTCATCCATTATTACCTTCTTCCCGGTCTAAGAGAAAGACTATTCAAGATTAACTTCTAGCTCTATGCTTGCATTTCATTCCCTACCACGTCTTCCCATCCATTATCCTCTTAGATGTTTAACTACCTTTTCCCTGGCACCTTTCCGATTGTCCCCACATGGGCCCAATCTGTCCCATCATAAAAACAGCATAAATCTTGACCTGGCATCTGTCCCTAGATACCACTCTGTTCCTCTTGTGTTCTTCAGTCCACTGGGATGTGGCTTTTGCTCTCACTCCTTCGTCGGAATCACTCGAGCCATGACCACTGAGGACTTCTTAAGTTGTCCAGTCCGTTGCACTCCTTTCCTGCCAGTCTCTTTGGAAACTTTGACTTTGTTAACCACACCTTTCTGAAATGTCCCCCTGGCTTTTGGGCCTCAAGCTGTCTTTATTCTCTTTCGTCTCTTTGATCATTCCTTCTTACTTTGCTACCAGCTTTTCTCTGCCTTCTCCACGGTTCTCAGGTTGTCCTGCTCTCTCCGAGTACTGCACACTCTCCATAGATGATTGATGTACTTGCACAGCTTCAGCTCCTGTCTGTGAATAGAGACTCCCGAGTCTTTAAGCTCGGTTCTCCCTCAGAGAGCCACACTTGGGCTTTAGCTGCCCGTTGGTCTTTCTACTTGTATAGCTCACCAGAATCTAAGTTCATCTAAAACTCACGTTCTTCGCTTTCCCTAAAACCTGCTGTTCCTCCTGTAGTCCACGTTTTTATTAATAGTATTGCTTGTTGCCTCATTGTTCAGGCTGTGAGTATCAATACATAATCTTCGACTCTTCCCTTTTTCTTACCCAGTAGCGCCTCTGTCCCACTGCCACTGTCTTCGTGCAGGCCTTAGTATCTTTCACGCAGTCTCTTGCAGAAGTCTTTTACTTACATGCTTACCCCGATGTATATTTTATCTAGTATTTGTTTAATAATATTGATCAGGCGCCTAATAATGTGCCAGGCCCCATGCTGGGCTCTAAGCAGATAGGGATGAGCACAAACAGGCATGGTCTGAGCTCTTACGGACCTTACTTTCCAACAGTTGAGACAGAAATTACTAATATAATCATACCAGAGTATGTGTTTTCAAAGAAAGGAACACAGTTCTCTAAGACAGTCTAACAAAGGAAATGACCTACTCTAAGAGACAGGGAAGGCCTCCTTGAAAAGGTGTGATTGGACTGAGATTGTGGGGAGAAGGTTTTCCACCAGTGTTTTAGATGGAACTGCATGTGCACAGCTCCTGTGGTGCAGGAATGCAAGAGGCAAGGGAGCGGAAGGAAATGGTCTGAGATGAGGCTGGAGAAGCAGAGGGGAGGGTCAGGCCAGGCATTGTTGTATGGGCCACATTAAAGATTTTGTTCTTTATCCTAGAACGAATGGGGCTCAGTGAAGTATTTGGGGGTGGGCAGGGTGGACATGGGGAGAGGCGCTAACATGATCAGAAGACGCTTCTGGTCACAGTGTGGAGGATGGACCTGAGGGGACTTGAGGAACCACTTAGTGGGGCACACCCAGCGATCGTTCTGAAAAGCACAAGTGAACTTCTACCTCCTCAAATTCTCTGGTCGTGCTAAAATCAAATCTAAACTAGTTAGCTCAACAAGCAAGAGCCTTTCTAGCACTTGGTAACTTTCCTAGGCTTTCCTGCCACTTCCTGATGTGTGCCTGTGGCAGCCCTCAAGTTTACTGCTGCTTGGCCATTGCACTTTCAGGTTCTTCTACCTGTGCTGCCCTCTCATCCCCCTTCGTGAGCCTAGGGAACTTCTGTTTTCCAGCAAGAGACAGCTCCACACCACATCTCTGAGAAGCCTTTCCAGAATGTGCCTCATTCCCCACCCCAGGGAAAGAATAAAAACCAGAGAAGTGTGTTTATCCTGAGTGGCCATTGGCACTGATTCTCCAGTGTTGTAACAGTTTATGTACCTGTCTTCCTGACCCGACTGAGCACAAGTCGTCAGGGATTTTGTCATTCATCTTTGTCGTCCTTTCTTGTCCAGCACATTGCCTGGTGCCTGTAAATATTGAGTAAGCATGCCATTTTTCTGTTCTGACCACTTTACTTTTACTAATAGTCAGGTCAGTTAAATGTTTATTGATTGCTTAACTGTGACAGATGTGTGGGAGATTAAAGCACACCCCCCTCCGCAGAACCTACCTTTGATCCATTTTTGTCATGGTAACTGCTTCCTTTTCTTTTATTCATTTACATTTACATTTTTCTTGATAGGAACTTTGTGTTCATCGCGTACAGGTCTGGAGTAGAGAATCATAATTTGTTCAATGTTCAGTGGAACTGCAGAGTGTCTCTTTTGAAATCTTAGAGTTAGGAATGAACTACACGATTGCATCTAAACTGCAGAACTGGGGAGTTTTGTTAACTCCCAAGCTCAACTCCCTGGTGATCAGGAATTCCGGTTGTGCCTTCAGGGTGCCACAGGAATGGGGTGCCCTTGGTTCTTAGATTTGGGGACAGAACTTATGTTTCTCCCCCATGCTACTGTTTGGGAGAAAGTCACAAATTGACTTGATCTTTTTTTTTCTTCCTAGATAACAGCAAAAGCTTCTATCATTTTTGTTACTCTTCAGTATAATGTCACCCTCCCTGCAACAGGTGGGTAGTTTTCTTTTAGAATTTTCTATTTAAATAGAAGAGTTCAGTTGGACAGACTAGGAAATTTTCGTGAACACTAGGTTCTTCATTAATTTTCATAGATCTCATTCATGATTAGACAGCATTATTTTGATGATTTTGTGATGCAAGATCTGATGTTTTTGGTTGACTTTACCCTATATGTTATATGAAAATCAGTTTTTATGTGTCTAATGTTTATTGTATATTTTTGTAAATGGGCTTGAAATTCCATCAAAGAACTTTTTTTTGCCTCCTCTTCCCTCTGGTCTTTTCATTAAAAAATTCTAAGGATAGTTTACTTTTGTTTAAAGTGTCATTGTTCAGTCAAGGTTTATAAAGGCACAGTATTCAGGTTCAGTTTTTCTGACCTGTGAGTTATGCTTTAGACCTGTGATAACAATCCTTTCAAGCCTATTTTATTTCCACTTTTTTGTTGTGCTTTGCTTCTAATGGTTGTGTTGATTAGAGAGAATGTCAGTCAGTAAGCTCTGAGAGTTATCTGGTAATAGCATCCAAACTGCACTTTTAACATTTCAAAAAGTTTTATTTCTAAATTATGCTATGTGAAAATAAAGTTGTTATTGGAAATTGATCGTAGTTGAATACAGTAATATAATTAAGCAGCACAGGTGAGGGATGGGGTATTTGTTTAATAAAATGTTAACATATTCAGGCAGTAAACTTGGCTAGAGGCACTCTATTTAGAATGTGAGATCAGTTATATAACATCGAGTTGAATTTTTGTTTAGTTATATATCTCGTTTTGTAAATATTTGATTTAGTGACTTGGATATCAGATTACTCAAAACCACAAAGTTGTTTTGAAATTTGAGCATGCCAGAGAATATTTTACCCAGATGGTCCCCAGAAATGGAAAACGTGAGAACAACAAGCAACAGCAATTAACAAATATTTGATTAAGATTTGTTCTGAGAAATTATAGCAATTTCACGGATTAAAAATCAATTTAAACGGCTTACAGATCAAAACTAAATCAAACATAGGTTAAATGAGTTTTTCCATCAGAATCATAATGTGTCTAGTTTGAAAGTAGAAAATTTCAAAAGTTCTTTGAAAAGACAGACTAAGTATAATTTTAATGTAAGCTAAGTATAACCTAATCTCAACCCCGGGATGGTATCAGTCTTACAATCTTCCCATGGATAAGTGTGGCCTCCCCGCCCCTGTTTTTTGGTCTTTGATGGCTGTAACTAACATGTGTCAAGTCTTTGTAAGTAATTTCTAAAGCTTTAGATTTCCAGGTAGTCTCTTCATTTTTTATTGCTCCTAAGACTCAAAATGTCCAAAAGCTAATTACCAAGATGTTTCTTTTGAACTTATTTTTTAGGTTAGTCTTCTTTTGTTTGTTTCCATAACTATGTTGTACTTAGTACTGTTTTTATAACCTTATGTATATTTTTGTGTATGTGTGTCCTGTCCTTTTCGGCCCTCAGAAGAACAAGCTACTGAATCAGCATCCCTTTATTACTATGGTATCAAAGATTTGGCTACAGTTTTCTTCTACATGCTAGTGGCGATAATTATTCATGCCATAATTCAAGAGTATGTGTTGGATGTAAGTATACAATCTTAGCAATCTATACTTCGTAAAATACTAGTTCTCTGTACTATGATAGTCGTATATTAAATATACTTTACAATATATTCTTAATTACTAATGATTGTTTTTATTTTTAGAAAATTAACAGGCGAATGCACTTCTCCAAAACGAAACACAGCAAGTTTAATGAATCTGGTCAGCTTAGTGCTTTCTACCTTTTTTCTTGTATTTGGGGCACATTCATTCTAATATCTGTAAGTATGTATTATGCTTAAATTTTCATCTCAAAGTATTTACATTATATACCCGGAATAGAAAATGATGTCCTGTTTTTAATGCTTGTAAGCAAATCCTGAACCTTAGAAAATCCTTCTTTATTATTGTTGTTCTTGTCAAAGATTAGGAATTCTGCTTTTGGACTAGTATAAATCAAGTTTCAGCAATAAGTCTCTCTTTTAGTTAGTTTTTATACAGCAGAAATTCTAAGCTGTGTTTAATGTTTCAGAAAGCCTTACTCATTTTTAGTCAATCTGAAAGTTATTTTTATATCTTGTAGTCATTTGCAGATATCTCTATATAAGCAAAAAGGGTAAGATGTTGGTGATACTTTTACTAGGTTACATGAGTTGTAATGTTTTTAGTCATTTCCCCCTTTAAAAACAGTCCACATATTTTCCAAACAACTTAAAATATTATATAACTTTTCAGCTAAGGCTGTCAAAACCTTTAAGTGTATCATTCTAACTAATGAGAGGGGCAGTATCTGCTTTAGGGTTAGTAATAACAGTCCCTTAAATTTACATGGACTTCAGGTTTACGTACTTTTTAGTTTATCAGAACACATAATTTTTTTTTAAGTCACGATGTTAGAGATGAATAAACAGGCAGAGGGAATTTTCCGAGCTGTGACGCTTAATGTTGGAGATAGACTCAACTCAGCCTTAAATCCCTTGCTCGTTCCAGTGTGTGCTGCTGCTTTAATGATCCTTCAGCGATAGATGTAAATTTCAGCTTAAAATCTATCATAGAAGTTTTTTAAAAAACGTGTTACATTTCAGTAGTAATTAACATAAGTCACTTGAGGTTTTTTTCTGCATATGCATTAATTCTCACTGAATAGATCTGATTATCTAAGAAAAAGATTTGGTTACTATGTGGACGTAATCCTATAAAACTTGGCAGCACCTTGATGCTCTGTGTCCTGTCAGGTGCTAGTCTTTCCTGAAACCTTCCTCTGATTACCCAAGATAAAATTCCTCTCTCCCATCGCTATTGTACCTCTGTTCTGTGCCGTTACTGTTCTGGGTCGTTTTATGTTTGTTTGTATACGTGTATTTTTTACTCTGCTGGACTGAAAAAATTTCAAAAGCCAGGAATTATGTCTTAATTTCACTTGTATTTCTCATATTGATTTTCGCTTCCCTAGAGTAAACAATTCAACTGAATTGAAAATAACTACAACCACTGAACAGTTTGACTTCTGTGAGCTCTTTGGAACCTGATATGGGGAATTGTGAATGTGCAAAAGTGAAAATATTATCTTATTTTCCAAGAACCTTGTGTTGTAATCATAGGCTAATTTTTGCATCTTCTTTCTTAGGAAAACTACATCTCAGATCCAACTATCTTGTGGAGGGCTTATCCCCATAACCTGATGACGTAAGTCATTTCCTGCAGGCTTTTTTTAGTTAAGGACCATGGTCATGTCACTTTCAAGCAGAATTCATTCTTGTTACTCTTAGTAGGACCTTAGGCAAATTCATACAATGGGTATGTCTTCAACAGTCCCACTGTCCTAAGTAAAAGATTCCTGTGTGCTTTTTTCTTGTATATAATCTTTCAACGTGTTTGTTAGCTTGAGAAAACTGATTTTAACAACAGTCTTAATTTAGTGCTCTGTTTTCCCTTTCTTCTCCCTCAGCCTTTCTCCTCTTTGCTGCTCCGTCTTCTCCCTACTTTTGCTCCTTTTCTTTGTCCCAGTCCCTTTTCACTCCTTCCATTTCTTATTCTCTTATGCTATAAACTTGAGGGTTGGGAGTGTTTCTTTTTTAGCTTTCTAGCCCCCAAGGTTTCTGTACAGTGCTGAAGAAGCTCAGTAATGGCAGAGACATTCAGCAAAATTGTTCACTCTTCAAACCCATCTCTAGTATAACCACGGAATCTGTATTTTCCTTGCTGCTTTAGCCCATGTTGTCTTTTGCTTTCCTGAATTTATCATTTTCGTGTATAATATTTTATGTAGTATCTATACATTGTCTTGACTGTTCTATAATTGTCTCATTTATGTAAGTCTCACATTGTGCCCATGCCCACCAAGACTGTATGTGCCTGGACCACAATAGAAACTCTCTTTTTTTATTTTATATCCTTCGTTGTGCCAGGCTGTAGGTGCTTATCACCTCGACACTATTCAGTAAATGGATTGTGATGTGAGAATGGGAGAAAAAGATACAGAGGGAATAACATGACCGTGCATATGTTTGTTTTAATACCCACTCTGTGATACTCACTCTGCTGAGTTCTGACTTTTAAAAATTGTATGAATTCAACGAACATTTATAGAATGGGATTATAAACATCATCTTGATGTAGGACTGTATCTTCCCCCTCCCACCACCTTCCCCCGAAATTCTATCAGCTCAGCTTTGTGTTTCCTGTGTGAGACTTCTGGAGGAGAGGGAGAAGAGAATAAAGAGAAAGCAGAAGGACTGGAGGCTGTGATGTAAAGAGGAGACCTAATTCTAGACTGATTAGGGTCACTCTCCCAGGGAGCCCTTCCACGCCACGTTCCTCTCTTTAATCCTGGTTTGCCTCCATTTATTTGGGACCCTCAGTGTTCCAACCAGGTAGAGTTACCATATTTCCCTAAGGAAAAAGCCAGGCGATATTTGAATTTGGGATTATCCCAGTTTCAGGTCGCTGTTCATCTGTGTGCCTTCGCTTCTGCATCAGTCTCCTTGTCTTTCTTGCTTCCTCTTGATAAAACCTTACAGGTCTGTGCTTCGGTTCCCTCAGAGTCCTGTTCCTTATGTTTTCAGTAGCTAACGTGACATACTGATCAGTGTTAATTAATAGACAGGGGACTCTGGTTCCTGCCCGCCAGCTTGCATGTTAACAGGCTTCTGCAGATAATGCCTTTGCTTCTGCTGCTGAATCCAGAGGAACGAACTGGCGGTGGGAATGTCCTAGGGAGACAGGGACACGGCTGTCGGAGAGTTGTTTAAAGGTACAGAGTGTCATAAGGGGACCTGGAGTTGATAACACAAAGGTAGTTCCTTAGTGTCTCCTAATTCCCAATGTTTGTTTTTACTTTATTCTTTAAAAATATTATACTTTAAAGATATTTTTTGCTTTCTTGTGTTGTGCAGATTTCAAATGAAGTTTTTCTACGTATCTCAATTGGCTTACTGGTTTCATGCTTTTCCTGAACTCTACTTCCAGAAAACCAAAAAAGTAAGCTGGAATTTTGTAATTTTAAAAATTGTCTTGTCATTTTTTCCTGTTTTTGAAGTCTTTCTAAAATTGAGTATTTCCTCACATCTTACCCCCTCTCCTCCTGCCTCAGCTCTTCCCCCAGGATTCTCCCACCTCCACTCATTCCACAGAGACCAAGCGTCCTTACGTGTTTCTTTACAATATTCTTGTCATTATTTTAACTAGGGACCTTTTACGTTTGACAGCTAATTGCTAGTTTTACAATTATATTAGGGGTAATTTAAAATAGGCTAAAATTTAGACAAATTTTGAAATGTAATATTAGTCTCATGTTACTGACATTCTTAACAATTTCACAAGTGAGACCAAAAGGATTAATCAGATTATTCCACATCTAATGGTTCTGTGTGTAAGTCCCAAAGGAAAATTCAGTATTGAAAAAAGTAAACCGTAGTTAAATATTCACCAGTGAAATCTTTCCTGAAATGGGTGGAGCATTCCTGTTTCAGCATGTGAGAAAGATGTTTGTTTGTTTGTTTGATTTGAACGAGTAAGTGAGCCGCCAGAGCAGTGCAATATCCTCCTTTCTCGTTTCACCATCAGTACTTCTGAAGTCTGACTTCCCTGATATCACAGACTCAACTTTAGTTCTAATTTAACTCGTTCTCCTCAAAAACCTGTACCAGCTTCCTAGTGCCTTGAACTAGGAGAAAGCTGCCGCCCTCTGGTCTGAGGGCTCCTCCCTTCTGTGCCACCTCTTCCCTGCCCCTTGTTCTTCTGCTCACTTCTGCTTCATTCACGGTGATACTCGCTAGTTTTATGATCCTACCACATCAGGTTTTTTCCTGGAATACCTTTTCCTTCTGGTAAAGTAATCAAGCACTTTTATTGCCTTTTTTGTTGTTGTTGAGAAAGATTAGCCCTGAGCTAACATCTGCCTCTACTGCTCCTCTTTTTGCTGAGGAAGACTGGCCCTGAGCTAAGATCCGTGCCCATCTTCCTCTACTTTATACATGGGACACCTGCCACAGCATGGCTTGCCAAGCGATGCATAGGTCTGCCCCCAGGATCTGAACCGGATCTAAACCGGTACACCCCAGGCCACCAAAGCAGAACATGCGAACCTAACCACTGAGCCACCAGACTGGCCCCCTTTATTGCCTTTTATGAAGGGGAGATTATAAAAAAAGCCCCCTATGTGAAATGACTTGTGGGTGGGGATATGGATGAAATAAGTTTGGTCATGAGTTAACTATTGAAGCTGGTTTATGGGTACATGAGGATACATTACACCCTCTCTTTGTTCTGTATATTTACATTTTTCCACATGTAAAACATTTTTTCAATAAATCCTCTTTGAGGAGCTTTCTAAAATGCAAGTGTACAGCCACCCTTCCAGTGACCAGTTTCTCCACCTTCTCAAAAGCCATGAATGCTTGCTTCTATATGTACTGCAAATGGTTAATTCACAAGTATAGATTCTTGATTTACTGCTGTTTCGTGTTCATGTTTTTTTGTGTCCTATGTATCTCCTCATTGATGTCTGCTATGATTAGATAAATAGCACTAAATTAAAGTCCATGTACTATGACTCAAAAGTTGTTTTTATGTTGATTTCTTTTATAAAGTAGAATGTTTTCTGGTTAAGTTGATTGTAAAGAGTAGGATGAAGATCCATAAAACCTTTGACTTGAAACAGTCTTCAGATAAAATTCTTAGGCTCACAATTTCCAGCAGCCCTTCCATCTTCAGTAAGTACATGATGTGAACCGTGCATGTCCTAGGGCTGCACTTTCCAAAACAGGAGCCACTAGCCACATTTAAATTAATTAAAATAAAATAAAAACAAAATTCACTTTCTTGGTCACACCAGCCCTATTGAAAGTGCTTGCTAGCCACATGTGGCTGCTGTCTACCGTTTTGGATAGCAGAGATAGAGAACATTTCCATCCTTGCAGAAAGTTCTCTTGGACAGCGCTGCTGGGAATATCATAGTTTCGTTTCGTTTCTTTTTTTTTTTTGAGGTATAGTTTACATATAACATGTTAGTTTCAGGTGTACAACGTAATGATTCAATATTTGTATATATTGCGAAATGATCACAAGTCTAGTTAAGATCCGTCACCATACAGAGTTACAGAATTTCTTTTTCTTGTGATGATAACTTTTGAGATTTACTCTCTTGGCAACTTTGAGATATGCAGTACAGTATTATTAACTGTAGTCACCATGCTGTGCATCACATCCCCATGACTTATTTATTTTATAACTGGAAGTTTGTGCCTTTTGACTTCCTTCACCTATTTCACCCACTCCCCACCCCTCCTTAGTGTCTTGATTTTTAAGTACCATGGGTCAAATGTTTAAAACTTTCTTCATGTATTTGTATACCATGGACATAATACCTCCGGGTTTCGTTATTAATACATGTGTCTATATCTTCTTCACTGACCATGTAAGTAAAGATGGACATTTCAAAGTAATTGTTCATTTTAATTCTCGAAGCTCTTTTCTTATAAATTCCTGCCAGATGGCATTTCTCCAGAAATGCAGTCTAATTTTTGTGGAATAATTTGCATAACTTAGAACTCACTGAAACTATTTTTAACACCTACATATGACAGTCGAAAGTAACTGTTTCAAGTAATTAACATAATTTGAAAGTAACAGCTGCATATGTGTTAAACAGTTTCTTAAAATTTACTCTCTGAAAATTATTTTTGAAAGAACTTTTTACTGGAAGCGACTAGTATAGTGATTGTTTTGAACCAGTCCTACAGAGAAATGAAAGAAACGAACACTGTTAGTAGCAGTTCAAGAGGTGTGTTAGTCACAAATAACTCACTCTCTTTTAAGGAGAATATTTTAATTACATATAATACATATGCTTCAATATAAATACTCCTCCATTTTACCCATGAGAAAATTCAAAATGTAATTTCTTTGCTGACTCGAATATATGAGGTTTCAGCAAGTGGATGAAATAGCCGAATGTTTTATTTCTAATATTCACTTAAGTTTCATTATAGGTACATATAATTGCATATCATATAAAGTATATTAAATAAGAAATAATACTTCTTCCCCACTCCTACTTCATGAAAGTTATATTCATGCTTTTCATGTGCAACTTTGTTGTTAATATCTGTCATTCATTACTGAAGCCAATTTTTGAATCATCTAGCTCAGTTTTTCCAGAGTGCATCATCTTTATTTCTGTCTCACTGATTCTTCCACTAGACCTCAGCAAACGTTTGGAAATGACGTTATTGAGGTTTTTCTGGCTATGTATCTTACCCATTTATTTGTTGTCCTAAAGTAATTGATATAGATCCCTGTAATATGGGGGCTTTTAAGAGATTTTGATATAAGATGGCTCCATCCGTGATTTAGGGAAAAGTCTTAGCCTTCTATTTGGTCATATATGTGATATTCAGTTTAAAGTAAAGTTTGTTTTTTAGTACAGTGTAGTTAAGAAAAGCATTTTCTTTTTTTCTTTAAGATTTTATTTTTTCCTTTTTCTCCCCAAAGTCCCCCGGTACATAGTTGTGTATTTTTAGTTGTGGGTCCTTCCACTTGTGGCACATGGGACACCGCCTCAGCATGGCCTGCTGAGCAGTGCCATATCCTCACCCACGATTCAAACTGGCAAAACCTTGGGCCGCCGAAGCGGAGTGAGTGAACTTAACCACTCGGCCACAGGGCCGGCCCCAAGAAAAGCATTTTCTTATAAATGTAGAAATTTACTAAAGAATATGGCTGACGTTTTTAGTAAAAAGATGTTGGAATAACAACCAAAAGTATCACTTGAGGTTATTTATAATTTTAGAATTTGTTTTGATTTAAGTGTACTATATTTGATTTTCCATGAAAAATGAGACGTCAGAAATTTGTCATTATTCCATGATTTCATCCTTGTATAAACTACTTGAAAATTAGCGTTAAGAATATATAAGAACTTGGCAAAAGTTTTCTAAAATCTCATTTTCATTATGTATTTTTTCCATTCAAGTATAGAAAACATTTGTTAATCTTAAACTATCAGGAGGCGGCCCAGTGGCTGGGTCTTTAAGTTAGTGCGCTCCGCTTTGGATCCTGGGCATGGACACAGCACCATTCATCAGGCCATGCTGAGGCAGTGTCCCACATAGCAGAACTAGAAGGACCTACAACTAGAATACACAACTATGTGCCAGGGGGCTTTGGGGAGAAGAAGAGAAAAAAAAAAAATACTGTCAGTATTTTGCAAACATTTTTTACTATAACCCAAGATGAAAAACTAGATTTTATAACATAATCCAGTGTGTGTGTCTGAAATCTGGAATAAAATTTTCATGAAACAATACAATATGCTGTACATGCTAGCATTTTCTAATCTATTTCGTATTTTAAAAGATATTGGTGCAACCCCCTAAATTGATCTCATGATCCACTAGTAGGTCTCAACGTTTTTTAAAAACACGATTTCTAAGATAACCAGGTTGCTAGGGACTGTGGACATAAAAAAGAGAAGCAAAAGTAAAATCTAGATACTTGGCATACGGGGTTATTAGGAGGAGAAAACATACGATTAGATGTATCTGAAGTGAGAAGATAAAATTTTAACCTTCAATTTTAATGACTGTAACTGACAGTGAAAGGGACTAGAAGCAAGAGCTGACACGTGAATACTATTTTAGGTAATATAGCATCCCTACTGCCGTAAACATAGCACTTTCATTATTAGAAGGACATGATTATGGTTATTAAATATTGTGTCATTTAATAAACGTTTATTATTTAAAAAAAACATAGATCTTAGCGCTGAAAGGGGTTTTGATTCATCTGATTCCAGGAGACCCAAGTCTTCACGTTTTACAGATGAGGAGCTGAGGCCAAGAGAGGAAATGAATGGCTGAAGCCGTTAGTTCAGTGGGGTGGGCAGTTGGGGTGGGCTGGGGTGGGGGCAGCAGCGCCTCAGGTCTTTGCTCTAGCCCTGCACTTTCCGCTCTGCCGCATGCCCTAAGGGCAGAAGTGTTTCGGCGTGTTTTAATCTATACTGTGCTGTCCATTTGCAGGAGGATATTCCTCGTCAGCTTGTCTACATTGGTCTTTACCTCTTTCACATTGCTGGAGCTTATCTTCTGAAGTGAGTCAGGATTTCCTTGGGGGTGTATATGGGCTGGGCAGAGAGAATGCTAATCTGTCTTAATTGATAATTAATCTTTACATTTTAAATTTGTTCTTTTAACAGCTTGAATCATCTGGGACTTGTTCTTTTGGTGCTGCATTATTTTGTTGAATTTCTTTTCCACATTTCCCGCCTGTTTTATTTTAGTGATGAAAAGTATCAGAAAGGGTAAGTTGTTCAGCCATTCTGTTTTCCGTGTAATTAAAATTAGTGCTGTTTGCCAAGGACCATGCTATTGCCAAGGTCCATGCTGTGGGCAGTTATATTGCTCTATAAACTGTTAGTAGCAGCTTTAAATAAAATGAAACTATTTAGCAATTCAGGTTGGTCTTCAGTTCTCTAAAATGGAGTCTTTCTTGGCTAGAGAGATATTATATTGGAACTTGTAATTTCGAAGGCTTTTTGGGTTTACTTTTCTGTTACAACGTCTCTTGTTTAATGCATGTTTTTCTTTTGGAGAAAGAATAACAGGGAGGTGATAATAGTGATAGGGAAGAAGAAAGTGAAACAATAGATTATATAGTCTTAAAGATTGTAAAATATTTTGATGGGAAAACTGGACTGAAAACAGAATAGGAGCAGTATGACTTGTAAAGAGTGTTAAAACTTAAAAAATAAATAAATAAAACGAGGACTCTTAATGGGAATTGGGCATCCTGTTTACAGCACCGCTCTGGTTCTATTTTGTCCGGCATTTTTCAGAATGATTCTGTGTACCAGTCGTTCTGAGGATCATTAACAGTAGTTATATAAAAAATAAAGAGATCAGCTAAATAAAAAGTCAAACATTTCTTTATTGGACTTCCTAGACCCTTGAATATGCTGTGTTATGTTTCTCGAAGAGTGTAATAGAATACATAGCGTTTCCCAAACGTTTTACTTCAGAATCCTTTTTGCAGAACAACAAGAAGTGCTGTTTTAATGTGCATTTACTTAGCAGGAATCTGACTTCTACTAGAATCTTTTCTTATCTTTTCAGTTTTATGAATGTGACTCATGTCGTTTTTCTTCCAGGTTCTCTCTGTGGGCAGTCCTGTTTGTTTTGGGAAGACTTCTGACTTTAATTCTTTCAGTGCTCACTGTTGGCTTTGGCCTTGCAAGAGCAGAGAATCAGAAGCTGGATTTCAGTACTGGAAACTTCAATGTGTTGGCTGTTAGGTACAGTCAATTTAACATTTTTCTTACTTTGAACTACTGTGTAGTGTACAGTATCAGTTTATAATGTGAGTCATCTAAAAAACTAAAGGGATAAATATAGGGGTTAGGTAAAATATTAGTGTGGTTTGATTTCATACCTGTTGCAGTTTCATATGTCTAAATTGAAGCACTAAAGTATTCATTTAACTTATGGGATTAATTAGTAATGGGATAATTATTTATTAACATAATCTTGTCAACAGAGGAGAATTTAGCACTAAGCTAATACTGTCAAAGCAGGGTAGAATACTTACTCAGTGGCATTGTTTTGAGGCACTCTGACTTTTAATTTCTTACTATTCTCAGAATCGCAGTTCTGGCATCCATTTGCATCACCCAAGCGTTCATGATGTGGAAGTTCATTAATTTTCAGCTTCGGAGGTGGAGGGAACATTCTGCTTTTCAGGCACCAGCTGTGAAGAAGAAACCAACGGTGACTAAAGGCAGGTCTTCTAGAAAAGGAACAGGTTTGTATTCAGGAAGCAATGAAAAACCCAAGTAGAAAACATTAAAAAAAGTGTTGTGGGGTCTTATTTGTAGTCTTATTAAGATGTAAAATCTTATAAAGAAAATTTTATTCTACTTTTTAGCAAAATTAGAGGCAAAGTAGTCTTACCCTGTTCTAGAGTTTGGTGATTTCCTAGGGTCAGTTATTTCTCCCAAAGCTGTCCACTGCATTTCTCTCTCACAAGTTTTCCACGCTTGGTTACCCTGAGCCATTATTCAGCAGTGTATGTGGGCATATTAGTGAATAACTAACCTAGAGGGTGATAGTTTGTGCTCTCAAGCATTTTATTCTTGTTTAAAAAACAAAACCTCTCTACAGCCACTTCCCATCTGCCCCTTAGTCCTAAGCTTTTTTGGTAACTTCTGATCGCTCGATCCTTCATCTTTGAACCTTCGTCTAACCTCCTTTCTCCTCTGGCTTTTGATTGGAAATGCATTGACATTGTTGTAAATTTTTTCTCCCATATTAAGCTTTATTTTATATGGCTATCTCCTTGTTTCAGCACCATATATTGGAAAGCCATGGCAATAATTTTTTCAATTTCTATTTAGTGTTAAACTTGGAACTGTGGCACAAGGAGTTCCCGTTATAAAAATATGTCTACTCTGGTTTGCTCCTTGTAAGTCTTCATGTCTGATAGTTTGTGTCCTCCAGCCCTGTCCTCATTCAAGCTTGTCTCAGTAATTCTTGCATTTCATATGAATTTTAGTACATCTTGGTCAATTTCCACACGTGAAAAGAAACCTTGCTGGAATGTTGAGTTGAAATTACGTTGACTCTATAGCTCAGTTCAGGGAGAATTGAGTATTTCCACCCAGGAACATGATATGTACCTTTATTTATCTGATTATCTTTAATTTCTCTCTGTAATGTTTTTTTAATAACCGGGTTATTAGAATCTAGTTCACGTATCATAAAATTTACCCCTTAAAGTGTACATTTCAGTGGTTTTTAAATGTATTCACAAAATGATGTGAAGCATTATCTAATTCCAGAACATTTTTATCACCCCAAAAAGAAACCCCATACCCATTAGCAGTCATTTCCTATTCTCCCCCTCCCCCTGGTAACCACATATCTATTTTCTACCTCTGTGGATTGGCCTTTCCAGGACATGTCATATAAATGAAATCATACAGTATGTGATCTTTTGCAGATGGTTTCTTTCACATGCGTGCTTTTCAGGTTCGTACATGTTGTACCATATACTGATACTTCATTCCTTTTCATGGCAAAATAATAGTCCATTGTGTGGATATACAGGCACACCTCGAAGACATTGCAGGATCTGTTCCAGGTCACCGCAATAAAGCAAATGGTGCAATAAAGCGAGTCACGTGCATCTTTTTGGTTTCCCAGTGCATATAAAAGTTGTGTTTACACTATGCTGTAGTCTATTAAGTGTGCAACAGCATTATGTCTTAAAAAATAATGTACCTACCTTAAGTAAGAAATACTTTATTGCTAAAGAAAGCTAGGCATCGTCTGAACCTCCACCGAATTGTAGTCTTTTTGCTGGTGGCGGCTCTTGCCTCTGTGTTGATGGCTGCTGACTGATCACGGGGTGGTTGCTGAAGGCTGGGGTGGCTGTGGCAATTTCTGAAAAGAAGACAACAGTACAACAGTGAAGTTTGGCACATTGATTGACCCTTCCCTTCATGGACAGTTTCGCTGTAATATGTGATGCTGTTTATCAACATTTTACCCACGGTAGAACTCCTCTCAAAACTGAAGTTCGTCCTCTCAAACTCTGCCACTGCTTTACCAACTAAGATTGTCATATCCTGAATCCTTTCTTGTCATTTCAACAGTCTTCACAGCATCTTCTCCAGGAACAGATTCCATCTCAAGAAATCACTTTCTTTGCTCATCCATAAGGAGCAACTCCTCATCCATTAAAGTTGGATCGTGAGATTGTAGCAATTCAGTCACATCTTCAGCCTCCACTTGTAATTCTAGTTCTCTTGCTCTTTCCACCACATCTCATCTGAAGTTACTTCCTCCATTGAAGTCTTGAACCCCTCAAAGTCATTCATGAAGGCTAGAATCAGCTTCTTCCAAACTCCTGTTAATGTTGTTGTTTTGGACCTCTTCCCATGAATCACAAATCTTAATGGCGTCTAGAATGGTGAATCCTTTTCAGAAGGTTTTCAGTTGACTTTACCCAGATCCATCAGAGGAACATGGCAGCTATAGCCTTAAAAAACGTATTTCTTTAATAAGACATGAAAGTCGAAATGATTCCTTGATCCATGGGCTGCAGAATGGATGTTTGTGTTAGCAGGCATGAAAACATTAATCTCATTGTACATCTCTATCCGAGCTCCAGATGCTTTGTCAATGAGCAGTAATTTTCAAAGAGATCTTTTTTTCTAAGTGGTGGTTCTCAACAGTGGGCTTAAAATATTCAGTAAACCGTGTTGTAAACAGATGTGCTGTCATCCAGGCTTTGTTCCATTTATAGAGCACAGACAGAGTAGCTTTAGCATCATTCTTAAGGGTCCTAGGATTTTCAGAATGGTAAATGAGCATTGGCTTCAACTTAAACTCACCAGCTGCTAATGCATTGACCTTTCTTCTCTAGCTGTGAAAGTCCTAGATGGCATCTTCTTCCAATAGAAGGCTGTTTTTCATCTACATTGAAAAATCCATTGTTTAGTGTAACCCCCTTCATTAATGATCTCAGCTAGATCTTCTGGATAACTTGCTGCAGCTTCTGCATCAGCCCTTGCTGCTTCCGCTTGTTCTTTTATGTTATGGAGATGGCTTCTCTCCTTAAACCTCATGGACCAACCTCTGCTGGCGTCAGACTTTTCTTCTGCAGCTTCCTCACCTCTCTCAGCCTTAACAGAGTTGAAGAGAGTTAGGGTCTTGCTCTGGATTAGGCTTTGGCCTAAGGGAATGTTGTGGCTTATTGATCCTCTATCCAGACCACTAAAACTTTCTGCAGAGGCTCGCCCCGTGGCCAAGTGGTTAAGTTCGTGCGTTCCACTTCGGTTGCCTAGAGTTTCTCAGGTTCGGATCCTGGGCGTGAACGTGACACCACTCATCAGGCCATGCTGCAGCGGCGTCCCACATAGCACAACCAGAGGCACTCACAACTAGAATATACAACTGTATGCTGGGGGGCTTTGAGAAGAAGAAAACAAAAAAAAGATTGACAACAGATGTTAGCTCAGGTGCCAATCTTTAAAAAAAAAATAAAACTTTCTGCATATCAGCAATAAAGCTTATCATTCGTGTGTTCGCTGGAGTAGCACTTTTAGTATCTTGCACGAACTTTTCCTTTGCATTCACAGTTTGCCTGTTTGGCACAACAAACTAGTTTTTGGCCTGTCTAGGCTTTCAACATGCCTTCCTCACTAAACTTAATCATTTCTAGCTTTTGATTTAAAGTGAGGCGTGCAACTCTTCCTTTCACTTAAACACTTCCTTTCACTTAAACACTTCCTTTCACTTCAAGGCTGTTGTAGGGTTACTCATTGGCATAATTTCAATGTTGTTATGTCTCAGGGAAGAGGGCGGCCTGAGGAGCGGAGCGGAGAGGAGAGGGAGAGACGAGGTAACTGCCAGTCTGGAGCAGTCAGAACACACACAACATTTATCGATTAAGTTCACTATCTTACATGAGTGTGGCTTGTGGCACCCCAAAACAATTACAATAGCACATCAAAGATCACAAATCACCATAACAAATACAATAATAATGAAGACGTTTGAAATATTGTGAGAATTTGAGCAAATGCTGTTGGAGAAATGGTGCCGATAGACTTGCTTGACACAGAGTTGGCACAACCCGTCAGTTTGTTTTAAAAAAGTGCAGTATCTGCCAAGTGCAATGTAAGGTATGCCTGTGCCATATTTTGTTTCTCCGTATATTAGTTGATGGACATTTGAGTTGTTTCCACTGTTTGGCTATTTTGAATAATGCTGTAAACATTCGTATGCAAGTTTTTGTTTGAACACCTATTGTGTGTTCCCAAGAGGGTCTTCAGCTGGGACTGGAATTGCTGAGTAATGTGGTCACTTGGGGGAGCTGCTAAACTGTTTTGGAAGTGACTGTACCTTTTTACGGCCACTGTTTTTGTATATTGATATCCAGTTGTGAAAAAATCAGTCTTTCTCTTTCGAGTTATCTTGATATTCTTGTTGAAAATCGTTTAATCATAAAAGTAATAATTTATTTTTGGGCTCTGAATTCTATTCTGTTAATCTGTACGTCTTCTTAGCCAGTGCCACAGTCTTGATAACTAAGTCGTAAGTTTGGAAATCAGGAAATCTGAGTCCTCCAGTTGTGTTCTTTTCTTCTTTTGGTTATTCTGGGTCTCTTGCATTTTTATATGAATTTTAGGATCAGTTTGTCAATTTCTGCAAAAAAACCAACTGGGCTTTTGATATGGATTGCCTCAGATCTGTAGATTGCCTTGGGAAGTATGAACATGGGTGTCTTTCCATTTATTTGGGTCATCTTTAATTTCTTTCAATTAAATTTTGTAGTTGTCAATGTAGAAATCTTACACTTCTTCTGTTAAGTTTATTCCTAAGTATTTTATTCTTTTGGATGCTATTGTAAATAGAATTGTCTCCTTAATTTCCTTTTTGGATTGTTCATTGCCAGTATATAGAAATACAGTTGGTTTTTGCATGTTGATCTTGTACCCTGCAACATTGCTAAACTTAGGAAGTTTTTAAAATTTTATTATTTTATAGTCGTTTCGTTTTTGTGAATTCCTTTGCATTTTCAGTATACAGGATCGTGTCATCGGCAAATAGAGACAGTTTTACCTCTTCCTTTCCAACTTGGAATCCTTTTATTTTATTTTCTTGCAAAATTGCCCTGGCTAGGCCCACTAGAAGGATGATGAAGAGAAGTGGCAAGAGCAGACGTCTTGTCTTGGTCCTGATCTTAGGGGGAAAGCATCCACTCTTTCACCGTTAAGTATGATCTTAGCTGTGGGTTTTTCCTAAATGGCCTCTATCAGGTTGAGGAAGTTCCTTTTTCTATTCCTAGTTTGTTTGTATTCTTATCAGGAAAGGAGGTAAGTATTTTGTCACTTGCTTTTTCTGCATCTACCCAGATCATCCGATGGTTTTTGTCCTTTATTCTATTGATATCATTGATTATATTAATTGATTTTTAAATGTTAAGCCAATAACTCATTCCTGGTATAAATCTCATTTGGCCATGGTGTATAATTCTCTTTAGATGTTGCTTGATTTGATTTGTTAGTATTTTTTTGAGGATTTTTACATCTGTATTTATAAGGGATACTGAGGTGTATTTTTTTGTGATGTGTTGCTTTTCACATGTAAAACCGACCTTGCATTCGTGGCATAAGCCCAAGCCGATGGTGATAATAACCACTTTTGCTGGATTCGTTTTTTCAGTGTTTGGTTAGGATGTTTGCGTTTGTGTTCGTGTAATAGATTGGCCTGTAATTAGTCCTTTTTTGTAATATCCTTCTTAGGTTTTGGTGTCAGGATTATGCTGGCCTTATAAAAAGTGTTGGGCAGTTTTGTCTTTTCTGTAATATCAGCATTATTTCTTATTTAAATGTTTGGAAGAATTCACCAGTGAGGCCATCTAACATAGAGTTGTCTTCATGGGAAGGTTTTTAACTACAGATTCACAGTCTTTAGTAGATAATAGAATTACTCAGATTTTCTGTTTCTTATTGTCTCTTTTGGTAAGATGTGTTTTTCAAGGAATTTGTCTGTGTCCTCTAAATTTGCAAATGGATTGATATAAAATTATTCATAATATCCTCTTGTTATCTTATTAATGCCTGTAGAAGAGCAGTGATTTCCGTTTTTCATTTCCTACGTTGGTAGTTTGTGCCTTTCTCTCTTTTTTCTTTCACCAGCCAAGACACAGCATTTGTCTTCTTTTGTTGATTTTCTCTGTCATACCCTTGATTTCTGTTCTTATTGCCCTTGCTTTGGGTTTAATTTGCTGTTAGGATTTCTTCTTGGACCCATGGATTATTTATAAGTGTATTGTAGCTTATAAGTTTGTGTTTTAAATATTTTGGAGATGTGTTGTAAGTACATTAAAATTTAGAGTCTTTACAAATTCCTGTCGAAGTTGTCCTTCTTTATTATCAAATGTCCATTTTCATCTCTTGTTTGTCTGAATTTACTATAGCTACACCAACTTTCTTTTGATAAAATATTATCATGGTGTATCTTTTCCTATATTTTTCTACTTTAACCCTTTGTTTGTCCTTAAATATAAGCTGTGTCTTTTGTAAGCAGCATTTTTTCCCTCCAGTCTGATAGTTCCTGTGTTTGTTTTTTGGCTGTTACAGTGTGATGTTCCTGTGTATGGTTTTCTTTGTGTTTATCCTGTTCTGTCTTGTCTAGAGCTTCTGCATCTTGGCTTGGTTTATTTTATCATTTTTGGAAAGTTCTTGAACGTTATTTCTTCAAATATTGCTGCTTCTCCCTTCTCTTTCTCCTGTCCTTCTGGGACTCCAGCACTTGTGTTAAACCCTTTTACCCCAGCCCTTATATCTTTTCACGCTGTCTGCATTTTCCATCCTTTTTTCCTGTGAGTTTCAATCTGAGTATTTTTTTAGTTCACTAATGTATTCTCTTGCACCTAATCTGCTCTTAAACTCATTTATTAAATTTATATTTTCACTTGCTGTATTTTCCACTTCTGGGATTAAAGATTTCAGTTCTCTGGTGAAGTTCTTCATCTTTTCATTTATTTTTATTAATCATTGTTCTTTTAATGGCCCTATCTGATAACTCCAGATCTGGATGACCTAAGGATCTATTTCTGGTGTTTTTTTCCTGTTAGTTTTTAGTCAGTTGGTCGTGTTTTCTGGTAGGCCTGGTAATTTTTAATTGACTATTAGAATTTTGTGTAAAAACGTGTAGAGGTTCTGGATTGAATATGGCTAGATCATTCTGTCTCGTCAAAGCCAGTCTATTTCCAATTTGTTCTCATTCCTAGGACGTCAACCATTTATAAGGTCCTTTGTCCCTGACAGGCCCTGGATTCAAATTTTTGTCTCCTGTCATTGTGAGACTTCCCCGTTCTCTCTGTAGCTTTGTGCTTTCTCTGACTCTTGCGTGGTGTGTGCACATTTGGCTAATGCCGTAAGGGAGAAATACACATAGCTGCCTTGGTATTTTTCCAGTGCCTTCAGCCATTTTTGTATTCAGCTTTTATGGATATTTTTGAAGGGGGTGAGTCTGACGTTAGTTATTGCATTATAGCTTGAAGAAGAAGGCAGCCATGTGACGTTCTTAAACTAAGAGTTATCATCCCAAACACCAACTTTCTAACATGTTGTAAAGAAACATGTCTCCAAGAACTGCATTTGTTTGCTGTCAGATGTGAAAAGGTTCTTTATTTCTACCAAAGTACTGCTTTCAAGACTACCATTTAAAAATTCTTGTAATTGTTTTTTACAATTTTCTGTTACTTATTTTCTTCTTTCCATAGTACTTTCTTTTTTAAATTTTTTATTGAGATATAATTGACATTGTAGTTACTTTTAATTTGCTACTTTTTCAGTTCATTGTGTTTAATATGTCATTAGGTTTATGATTGATTAAATACTAGTAAAAATTAATCACTAGTAAATAAGTTTCACCTAAGGGCATAAGAGCATATATTGGATTTTAAAATCTCTTTTCTGAAGGCACCTTTATGTATCAAGGTGATGTTGTTTGCATTTATTTATAAAAGATAGTAATACTGGTTCTTTTCTCTTTTCAGAAAATGGTGTAAATGGAACAGTAACTTCAAATGGAGCAGACTCTCCCCGTAATAGAAAAGAGAAATCTTCATAATGAATTATAATCTGATTGATTACTGTCCCCAAAGAAATCTGCTTTTTACGATATCTTTCAGCACTAGAGATTTTTTTTCCTGTTCTTGAAAATACAGTCTGTGCTCTTTGATTCTCGCTATTGTACTGTTTCATGCATTTTTTTAAAGGGCATTTGAGGGGAGGATGGTTATTATGAGTGAAAAAAACGTTTTAGCTTAGTCGAAGCTACCTGCCTTCAAAATAGTTTAGGGACCACCACCTTATTTTATTTTGTTTTTTATCTTTGAACATTTTTCTAATGATTTGGAGAGATAACTATTTACAAAAATTCTACATATCAGTGATACAATTTCTTGCTCTCACCAATTTTTTATATTAGCAAGATGGCCTATTCCAGCAGGGTCATATTTTTTAAGTTATCTTTCAGGGTAAAATGGAAATACTATAAAGTTGAAAATCAAACTTTAATATGTTTTCAGTGTTCTCTGATTTTTAGGAATTTTTGTAGCCTTTACACCTGGGAAAAAAGATTTGTAAATTCACCAGAATAATCGTGTGCTTTATTTTATAGGTAGTGGTTGTTAGTGTTACACCCCATTTTTTAAAAAAGAAAACTTAAAATTGGTTACGATGTGTGGAGATTTATTGCCATATATATTGAATCAAAATATATTGACATAAAAGTATGTGTGAAGTAAAAATCTTTTTTGTGCATTTTCAACACTTGTAAACTGGAAATCAGAGAAATTAAATATTTAGTATAAAGAAGAAAATCGACTATAGCCCTTTTTGCTATGTTTAGTAATGATTCTTAATGGGGCTTGTCGTAAGTTCAGTATGCACAGCATCTTAGAAAAATATTGTTTAACCTGCAAACCCTTTAAAAATAATGCCTACTTGATTTATATCTAAAAAAAGAATGTCAGGTAATTTTTGGAAAACATTTAATGCACTAACCTTAAAGAAATTGAAAATTCAGGTGGATAAATAGTCTTAACAAAAGACAATGCTTTATGTTATAACTATAGCTTTGGGCCCATCTTTAATTGAGAAGCGTTTATCTGTATAAAACATATTTTTGGATAAATATATATATATATTTGTATCTCTACAGAAAGGCTCTAAAAAAACATTTGAGTAAAGTACTTGGTTCCCTTTTCTATAATTATCCTTTAAAATCCTTATAGCTGTATTTGGGTTTTTGTTGTCTTTACAGTACTATATTGCTCCTTTTGGTATTCACATCTTATTCCCAATTTCCCACTTTTGTCACCAGCTAATGTTTGTGCCATTTTTAGTATCAAAGTGGCAGACCTGTTGGGTCTACAGTTTAATAAGTTGCCATGCTACTAGAAAGTTGTGCTTTCTGTTTCCAGCTGTTTACCTACTTCCTGGAAAAAGTAGCTCTCTGTAGCATCATGGAGTTTCAGTGGAACCAAATTTTTGCCATTAAAAACTGGCATTATATTGAGCTATATATTAAAAAAATCAGTCAAAATAAAAATTTTTACTTTCACAAGCTGTATCCTGGACATTTTCTTCGTTGTTAGCAAGTTTTTATCCCCTTTTAGTATATAATCACATTAAAATGTACCGTGTTTAAAGAATACACTTTTGATAGACGTTTAGAATAATAGTCTTTCCCAAAAAATGTGCTCTGCAAAAAAAGGTGGTTAGTCTTATATATTATTTATGAGGGCTCCTGGGGAAAATGGTTCATAACCAAATAAATTCAGGGACTACTGGGTTAAACAAACTTAAAGGTGTTTCTTTACCACAGGACTGTTCAGTCCTTTATATGCAGATATGCTTCCTGACCCACCAAGAGTGTTGGCACTGGGGGTATAATATGAGTGTTTCCCTGCTCATTTAACTGTAGAAACTACTACTGGAAAGTTCTGTACAACACTTGTGTTCTGCATCATGCGCTATGGGTTTAGGGGGCACAGAAAGCCCTTGGTATGTAGTTAAAACTTTATAAGACACACATATATGCACAAGTATAAATGTAAATTGTAAGCCCCAGACTCCATCATCCCAAATGCTCTGAGGAAAGTGTGTCTTTACTGGCCTCCAGATTGTGCAGAGGCTGTCACTGTCACCTGGCCTCAGATCAAACTTTGAAGCCTGGTGGGAAGCATGACAGTAGGACGGTGAACCAAGATAGCTGTCTTAGCCTCAGTGAGTGACAGTTGGTTTGCCATTCTGGGGCTTAGTCTTTCCCTCTGTAGAATATGGTTGTGAGTGGTCCAGGTGGACTATTCTGAAACAAAATATTAACGACATTTTTCTAAAATTAAGTACAGTAGTCTTCCTTTATCTGTGATTTGGCTTTCCACAGTTTCAGTTACCCATGGTCAACCACGATCTGAAAATATTGAATGGAAAGTTCCAGAAATAAGCAATTCGTAAGTTTTAAATTAAGCACCGTTCCCGGTAGTGTAATGAAATCTTGAGCCATCCCTTTCCATCCTGCCGGGGATGTGAGTCACCCCTTTGTCCAGCGTATTCACACTGTACGCTAACTGCCCGTTAGCCCATTAGGAAAAACTTAGTACATGCAGAGTTTGGTACTATCTGTGGTTTCAGGCGTCCACTGGGCATCTTGGAATATATCCCTCAAGGATCAGGAGGGGCTACTGCAACCCTGCACAGACCTTAAGTTCAGAACTAATCCTGGGGCGCAGCTTGTGTAACTGAGGAAATGGGGGAGAGAAATCCTTTGTTGCACTGATTTTGTTAGCAATAGCCAGTGACGCCCCACATCTCCAAGGTGTTGCCAGACGTTTTCACTGAAAACTAGTTCTGCTGCGTGTCTGCATATGGACAACAATAAAAATGTTTAAAGGAATAACAATGATATTGATCACCTGTTGGCATTTTTAAGAATGGCTTCAAAAGGAACTGTGGGAAAAATTCAAGGGTAATGCTTAAGCAGATGTTTTTCTCCAAAGCCCACCCTAAGTGTGATAGGTAGTTCAGTTAAGAAGAATCATCTACTGGAAAACTTCAACACTAAATCAGTTTGGGAATTTAAAAGTAGAGATAACAAGTGTTAGGAGGCAGAATTAAAGACTAGTAACCCGGGGTTTGCAGGAAGTGAATAGGGTTGGACTGAGTCTCTGGGTGCTTCAGAAGCCTGGGTGTATAGCCCAATCCACTAGGATGGAATGAGGCAAGATGACAAGCTCATAATGATAGGGCTTTGATGGGGCCAGCCTGGTGGCGCAGCAGTTAAGTTTGCATGTTCCACTTCGGCAGCCCAGGGTTCACTGGTTCAGATCCCCCGTGTGGACCTACACACTGCTTGTCCAGCCATGCTGTGGCAGGTGTCCCACACAGAAAGGAGAGGAAGATGGGCACGGATGTTAGCTCAGGGCCAGTCTTCCTCAGCAAAAAGAGGATTGATGGCAGATGTTAGCTCAGGGCTAATCTTCCTCAAAAAAAAATTTTAAAAAAATAGGTCTTTGTTAATCTCCTTACTGAGCACTTTTAAAAGTTACTAGCCATTTACTGAAGGCAACACAGCCCATGGCTCAGCTCTGTCTTGTGAAGACAGCAGAGATCACAGTATTTACAAAGACAGACCATGATTTGCTAAGCATGATTTGCTTTACAAAAAGCTGCACTAGGCTGTATGTGCCACACATTGACTAGCTTCATCCAATACCATTTGGAAAAAGGCTAAGGCAATTGTCTAGCTTAACTATTTTTAGTGAAAATATTGCTAATGTATTTGCTTAAGGCCGAAATCAAATATTTTAGGTGCCCTGAAAACGAGCAAATCAGAAAAACATTATAAGAGGCTTAGATCCATCACGTAGTCTAACTCATGGCTACCAGTAACTTAACTTTGACCTTAAGTTGGCCAGAGGAAAAAATCTCTCCTGTTTTGAAGATCCAAACTTCTGCCAATTCAAGTGATGAATGACCTTGCTGACTTGCGTTAATATTAGTAGGTACATAGTGGTAAGACTAGTGGGCCAGAGTTCAAAACTTTTTAAATTATTTTTGAGGAAGATTAGCCCTGAGCTAACATCTGCTGCCAATCCTCCTCTTTTTGCCGAGGAAGACTGGCCCTGAGCTAACATCCACGGCCATCTTCCTCTACTTTATATGTGGGACACCTGCCACAGCACGGCTTGACTAGCGATGCGTAGGTCCGCACCCAGGATCCGAACTGGCGAACCCAGGGCTGCCAAAGCGGAACGTGCGAGCTTAACCGCTGCCCCACCAGGCCGGCCCCAGAGTTTAAATCTTGACTCCTCCACTAATCAGCTGTGTGTGATCTAATGTCTGTGCCTCAGTTTCCTGAGGTGAGTAATAGCTCCTACCCCACAAGGTAGTTCTGAGAGCTGAGATAGTGCACATAAATTGTGCATAGTTCCATGCCTGATGCTTATTAAATGTTAGTGGTTAGCTCTTAAGGGTTGTGACAAACAGCATAGGGAATGGCTAATAAGAAGTAGTAAATAATCGTAGTTGTTCCTAATTTTCCCCGTGAGACTCCGTTACACAAAGTGGTCGAGTACTCGTGCTCTCCAGTGCAAGATCCGTGCTCCACGGCTGCTGAACTCGAGCATGGGGCCAATGAAGTTGCATGCCATGTTCAAGCCAACATGACAGCCAGTGAATCATTGGAGGACTGCAGGCATGCTGACCCAGCACGAAAGTGCATAAACCAAGCACCCAAGTCTGGCTGAGCCATTTACACTTACGTGGCATGATCGTTACAAAAGCAAAGAGCATGCATAGTTTCTAAAGAATGGTTTTTTAAAATCAGACACCTATGGTTTCTGAAACCATAGTTTCATTTCGATGGTATGTACAACTTCCAGAGTATACACCAGTTGCTTCCCTTCTAGTGGGAAGAATCAGACTCCATCAGGTAACAAGAATATTGACCTGGGACGGGAGAAGGGGTTATCACAGGATAATGTTTATCAAGAAATTTGAACTGATCTCATAAAATCTCTTAGCGATGACAATTCTGCAAGTGGCCTGGAAGGTCTGGATATGCCAGTGTGTGGGGGGTATATACCTAAGTGGGGATAATGCATGAAAAAGGTAAAATCTGAAGACTAAGGTTGTCACTCTCTTTTCACTTAATCCTTTTTACTGTGAGAAACTATAGTAAAGTTCCTTCTGAGAACAATTAGAGATTAATTTTTCAAAAATGCAATTTTACCAAGCTAAGGGTACTAGTGATCTCTTGACTAGAGTGGTCCTTTTCTATTTCTTGCTCATTTCGTTCACAACAAATGAACAAAACAGTAAGACACAGGTTATTTGTAACTTAGGTCAGAAGGGGGAAGTGTCTATACTGTGTATACTAAGCATATGAAAAATGAAAAATCAAATGTGATTTTTAAAAAACTAATTTAATTCTGTAGGATTAAGGCGTAGAAGACTACCGGGAATATGTTAGAAGACTGGTGATTTCTCTAAAACCTAATACACTTAGGAAGCTTTGAGAAATTCCAAAGAAAATAGGCCAGGCTTGGTTCAACTTTATCTTCGAAGAGAACCTCCATTACAGCGCGGTCCTCAGTCACTCTCCGTGACTAGAATACCCACTTCAAACCCAGACGGCTCTTCTCTGTTGCCGTTATGGTACGGTGGGTCAGCTCTGTCTAATGCAGAAGCAGTGGTACAGAGGAGCGAGATGGGAATGGGGAGATAAACATTTAGCAAAAAGAAATCTCCTTCTGAAGCCATACTCTGCAGTGATTGTCACTGAAATTTGCAGAGCACATCTCTCAATAGTGGCCATTATACAGAAAGCTCAGGCTCATCTCGTTTATTCTTCTATCATACAGCATCTTAATCTCGCATGGCCTGTGGTTTTGTTTTTTGGGTTTTTTTAAGCGAACACTAAAACAATAAAGAATTTCAAAAGCAAAGCCATCTTGTGGAATTTCGCTTCAGGTTGAAGCAATCACTGCTCTCCTTGTTTTCCTGTATTTTGATGAGCGCCAACATTCTGATTACAGTCCAGCCTCTCTTGTTAAGCAGGCAGTGCCAATCATCCCCCATTATACATGGATGTTGGGGGCTGCTGTGGTCACCACCCTCATTTTCCGCTCCCGCTCCATCCACGTCAGACTCCAGTCTCTCAAGGTGAGAGCAGCTGTACTCTCTGTACTCATTAACCCGGCCGCCCTTGACATTTGTTCCTTTTTTTTTTTAACCTAATGTCACAAATTCTCTACTAAAGGAAACACTTTCGGCTTGTGATTTTTTTTTTTTTTTTGCATTCATTATTTCAGCTGTTTCTTTATGCAGGATCTGCACTTCCTTCTAAAATGGAAGTCTTACGTTTCACACACTGAGCTTCAAAATTTCAAATAGAACACCCCCACATTCTATGATTTGATAGGATAGAATGGCCAACGGGAGGGACCAAATTGAATGTAAGTCCAGAACTTCACTCATTGAGCTGAAAGTTTGGTTTTAGAAGTTTTAAAAATTTGTTTCTTTGGGGTATTTCCAGCTTCCTAAAACACTGAAGTTATCAGTGATGTCAGATATTTTATACTTAGTGATTCTCATTTCAGAGACGCTTGGTTTTAATGGGTCCTTCCTGCTCTCACTCTCCTTTAGCTGTGCAAACGTCTGGTCTTGAGAGGACGGCTTGCGTTAGTGACTCTGTATCTTCATCTCTTCCTGCACACACAGGGTTCCGATGTTTAGCTTCTTGCCTCTGAAATGGAAGAAATGGGGAAAGGAAATTTGCATTTTTACATCCTGGTGTAGCAAAGGACCATCCCCTCCTACCTCAGTCCCGAAATATTCTCCCACAGCCCATTCTTTTTCCTTCATTATCTTTATTTCCATAAGACACAATAATACTGTACTTTATTGATTCTAAAATATACTCCACTCCCATACATTAGCATCTCTGAAATAAGAACAAGTCTTTCCATCAATGGTGTGCCAAAATCAACAGCATTTTTTCTTAGTGTACACAAAATAAGCATTTTTAAAAAAAACTGGTGAATTCTTAGATTGTATGAAATTCAGTAAAAAATGCTAGCATGTATTAAAGACATACTAGATCTCAATTATCATTTTAAGTGCTTTTTTTCCCCTTAATCTTACCCCCCACAGGAATCCTATGAATAGATAGGGACCATTCTTAGCCCTTTTTTACAGAAACTGAATCTCAGAGGGATGAAGTGACTGAGGAGGTGGTAAAGCCAGGCTTGGACAAGGTCTGTCTGACGGAGCCCCTGCTCTTTACGATGTTCCCCCCTCAGCTCTCCTCCCCCCAAGCTTGGCTTCAGAAGAGGATTGTTTGGTTTGATCATCAGTTCTTTCTTCTAAGGAGTTTTGCAAAGATAAGTTCCTCTCACAAATAGCTTACAGAGTATTTTAATTTATTCCATGGACACTAAGAGACTCCTTCTGGATATTATGAGGATACAAACATTACTAAAACAAGTCCCTGGCTTCAAAGGCTCACAGTGTAGTGGGAGAGGGAGACATTCCAGACAATCATTACAACAATGGGGCAAGTTCGAGAGCAAGCATCAGTACGAGGTGCCTCAAGTAGAAGGTGCCTCAGACATAAGGCTGAACTCGAGCTGGGCCCTGTCTGGGAGCTGTGAGAAGCCTTCCCTGAGGAAATGACTTTGAGGCTGAGTTTTGAATCATGAGAATTCACTTCAGGGCTTCATGCACAGGGTCAGATAAGGAATGAGTGAGTGAATGAATGACCGAATCGATCCGTGAAAGAAGGAATCAACTATGGCTTGAAAGAGACTGAGACCATAACTTGGGGGCATTGAAGAGTAAGGAGCAATCAGTGAAAGAGAAAGCTTTGAGGGAGCCCAAGAGGGGATGGAGAGAGATGGAGAGACACTAGAGGTCATGGAAGCCAAGCAGAAAGGCCTCACGGAGGAAGTGGTCAGCAGGGTCAGAAGTTGCTAAGAAGAACTAAAGACTGAAAAGAGTTCAAGTTCGTCTCCTAGGAAGCCTTTGGTGCCCTCAGGAGAGCAGCGGGGCGTCACCGAGAGCTTCCCTCGGCTGCACTTTCACTTGCGGACGTAAGGCCTAGAAGGATCTGCTGGGATCCCTGTGCCGCCTCAGCAAGTCTTTCTCCCATGAGGACATTGGCGAGAGTGAAATGTCTTGGGACACTCTCAGCCATGCTTGTAAATCTGACTTTGCAGATTTTCTAGCACATGAGATTACTGCTATTTTATTATTTCGTTCCTCCTCCCCTCATTCAGTGAGCACTATTGAATGAGACCTTGCAGGTGAGTAAAAGAGATAAGACAATACACTAAATAGTTCTATGTGAGTGGGCAGAAGGAGTTTGCATCTCAGCTGGGAGGCCAAGAGAGATGTCAAGTGGCTTTTAGGGACGAACATTCTTGACTTCAAATTTTCAAGCTCTGATTTAAGTCAGAACAAAAAGCTACATGGAATCAACTAAAGGGGATCTGCTCCCTAGCTCTCTAACAATGAAAGGCTCCTACTTTGAAAATAATTTACAGCCCTAGCATCTTTTTTTTTTTTTATTTGGTGAGGAAGATTGGCCCTGAGCTAACATTGGTACCAATCTTCCTCTATTTTGTATGTGGGTCACCCCCATGGCATGGCTTGATGAGCGGTGTGGAGGTCTGTGCCCGGGATCCAAACCCATGAACCCTGGGCCACCAAAGGGGAGCATGAGAACTTAGCTACTACTCCACCAGGCTGGGGCACCCCCATCATCTTTTAAGGCAGCGCTACTCAAATAGTGGTCCAGGGACCAGTTCCTCTTCCATTCTGCAAATTGTTTATAACCATGTCTGCAATGAGATAAGTACAGAAACAGAGTAAACATTCAGAACTTTTATGGCAATTTGACATAATAGTTTTATGTCTGTTGAATCTAAAAGAAAAAGAATTGAGCTTGTGTTTTGTATGCCTTTGGAGGGTTTTTTTTCCCAGCTTTTTTTTTTAAGATTGGCACCTTTGCTAACATCTGTTGCCAATCTTTTTTTTTTTCTTCTCTCCAAAGCCCCCCAGTACATAGCTGGATATTCTAGTTGTGAGTGCCTCTGGTTGTGCTATGTGGGACGCCGCCTCAGCATGGCCTGACAAGCGGTGCCATGTCCATGCCCAGGATCCCAACCAGTGAAACTCTGGGCTGCCAAAGTGGAGCACACGAGCTTAACCACTTGGCCACAGGGCCGGGCCCCCTTTGGAGTTTTTTTTAATTGAATTTTTCCTGTAATTTTTTTTATTGTTATTTTTTAAAATATTGATCCACGATGGATTTAAGACAAAAATCGGTCTTTCCCCTCAGGTCGTCTGAGGCGCATTGTTATGAGCCACTAAGCGGGCCTCAGAGGCGCTCCACTCACAAAGCACAGGCAGTTAAACCCGACAAGTCCCAAAAGGCCCCGGAAATACTTGCGACAAGTCTGAAGGGAGCTTGGATCCACTCTGTTGACTTTCTCATTCAAAATGGTTCTTAGCTAGATTCCCGGCAGCTGTCTGGATTTCTGCCAGCAGGAAGCACAGATCAGGGGGCTTTGGGAAGGTGAGTACACTCCCCTTGAAAGTCAGATTTATCCAGAGTGGATGCTTAATTTCACGTGAAATCGACAAAACGTGAGTGGGCTAAATGGAGGCACAGAGGGGTTGTGTGTTAGCCATGGTGCCTTCAGAGCAAGTGTCATGTCTGCCTCTTCTAACTTTAAGGGAGAGAGAAGTCTGATATAGTCACATAGCCTATGGCATAATCCCCAGATGGTCACGATGGCATCATCAGTTAAATAAAATCAGATAGTCGGGGTAAAAAACCAGCCTTTCAAGGTCACCACATTTACCTTATGTTTATTCTTGTAGTGACTAAGAAAGGCAAGATCTGCTCTTGGAGTGGTTTTTGCCGGGGAGATGCCACAACATTCCCAAGTGGGATGCTTCTGAGGACATGCTCCTTGAGCCAGCTCTTGAGCACTCAGGGACCATTGAAGCTAATGTGCCCTTAGCGGACATCACCAGGTTCCCATTATTTGTGTTCTTAGCTGTTCTCATATGTCTTTAGTTGATGTCTTCCATGAGGCTAAATTAGTTGGATTTTTGCAGGCAGAAAAAAATATCTTCCCATATCTTTTGTAATTTTCCTGCATCTATTACATTCTGTACCCAGCGGGTTCTGAGTAAATGTTGACTAACCCATTAACAAAATGATGTAAATCAAACAGCAGGTTCCTTTTTTCACTTTCAAAGAGCATTTATTTTCCTTGCTGGTGTACTGTTTTTTTTTTTTTTTTTTGAGGAAGACTAGCCCTGAGCTAACTACTGCCAGTCCTCGTCTTTTTTTTTGCTGAGGAAGACTGGCCCTGAGCTAATATCTGTGCCCATCTTCTTCTACTTTATATGTGGGACGCCTACCACAACATGGCATGCCAAGCGGTGCCATGTCCGCACCCGGGATCTGAACCGACGAACCCTGGGCCGTTGAGAAGTGGAACGTGTGAACTTAACCACTGCGCCACCGGGCCGGCTCCAACTGGTATACTGTTTTATTCAAGGGCCCATGAATTTGATATAAAATTTTAGAAATTAAAGAGCAATAGAAAAAAAAGAATACAAACCTTAGTTAATTTGATCCCGTGTGCTCAGGTATCGTGCTTACACATAGAACTTGGCAAATACATGTCAATACCTAGTTAGTTCAGGCAAAGTCCAAGCTACTCACCTGTTAAAGAAGCCTCAACTGATGACATTTCTTGAAGGGGAATTAAGAAGCGGAGTCCTAAAGCACCTGTTCTCTTGCATTCCCTTTTCTCATTTCTTCTTGAATTTTGAAAATTATCCAGAAAGACTTGGTGTGTTCTTTTTTATAGCAGTGAAACTGAGCCACAACATCCAGTGAGCAAGGGCCCAGCCAGGAGGGGGCCTGGAGGGAGGGAGCGTGGCAAGGCCGAGGGAGAGAGAGCCCAAGAGCGTGAAGCCCAGTCTAGGGAGCAAACCTCAGGCCACCGCTGTAGACGCGAGCTCCATTTTGTAGAGAATTGGCAGCACCAAGGGCATAGAGATGTCATTCCATTCTTTCCTCATCATCCCTTTGTCTCCTTCTCTCCTGCGTCCACTCACCCCACCCCCATCTTTGCTTAACCAAACACTTCCCTTCTCATAGAGAAAAGAGGGGAACTTGTTTGGCTGGGGGGTTGGGGTGTGGCCCACATTATATTTTGAATCAAGGCTTTCATTCTTACTTGTTACCCCGTTGCCTCTGTGACTACCCTGAACCTAGCAAATGAAGCCAACATTTCCTTTGAGAAAGACCCCAAAGCATTCAAATACATTCAGTCTCAACCTCCCCACGTAAGTGTATTGACACTGGCTAAACCTTTGGGAATTACAAGTTGTGTTTTGGAAGTCTCCAGAATCTTGCCTTTTTTAAAATGACCTTATGAAAACTGAGAATTAGGCAACAAGGGGAGGGGGGGAAATGAAAAGAAATGAACTTCGCCTGTTCCTTTCTATTTGCTTTGGTTTTCTGAGAAACACATTTTGTAGCAGAATTTTGGTCTATTTGCTGTGGAGAGAAGCCTGTAGAATAACTCCTTCACTAGTGTGCAGGATTTGATTCAATAATTCATTTTTTTTAAGATGTTTTTTATTTTTCCTTTTTCTCCCCAAAGCCCCTCAGTACATAGTTGCATATTTTTAGTTGTGGATCCTTCTAGCTGTGGCATGTGGGACGCCGCCTCAGCATGGCTTGATGAGCGGTGCCGTCTCCAAGCCCAGGATCCGAACCAGTGAAACCCTGGGCCACCAAAGCGGAGCATGCAAACTCAACCACTCGGCCATGGGGCTGGCCCCTCAATAATTCATTTTGGAGTCAGAACTTCATCACCTGTGATGGAATCACATAGGCTATATTGGGATATTTTCTAGGACATCAGAAAAAGGATTATGATTTAAAAAAAAAAAAAAAGAAATACAAAGAGAAAGAAGAACAGAGAGAGAGCTAGAAAAAAGTTGAGGCAACTCTAAAAGGAAACGAATCATTTAATTCCTGTTAAAGTGATGCCCAGTTACCTGGGCAGTGACGTGTTTCTCATTAATAGGCACCTGTGAGGGTGTAGAGGCTGTCAAGGAGAGATATACGATGCTTCCCTAAGACTTTCGTAAACTTTCTCCATTCACTTCCTAGAACAACCCCATAGGCCTAGTTATCCGACCATTCGCAGCAAGAAGCAGAGAACGCAGGTAATCCAACAACCTCCACCACAGACGGTCTAGATTGTACGCGAGTGTTAAGCCGTGCCCTTGTGTCAGGTGCAGGCATCTGTCTCCTTTCTTGGAAAAGGCTGCAGCTCCGTAATGTCTTCCCTGCCGAGGACTTGTGCACCCGACTCGTTCACAGCTGGGTATTTGGAAGTAGCTCCAAAGTAGAAGAGGTTGTAACAAGATCCTAAGACACATTTTGTTCTTATTTTTAACTGGCAATAGTAAATGTGGATACAATCTTTTTAGGAAGATAGAGGCTTACTGTATTTGGAGAATTTTTGTTCTTCCTCAGAAACCCTGTTGGGGGGCCAGCCTGGTGGCATAGTCATTAAGTTCCTACACTCTGCTTCAGTGACCCAGAGTCCGAGTGTTTGGATCCCAGGTGCGGACCTACCACTACTTATAAAGCCATGCTGTTGCAGTGACCCACATACAAAATAGAGGAAGATTGGCAACAGATGTTGGCTCAGGGACACTCTTCCTCAGCAAAAAGAGGAAGATTGGCAACAGATGTTAGCTCAGGGCCAATCTTTCTCACCAAAAAAAAAACCACACCCTGTTGGGCTTCACTTGTTGGGTTTGTAGGAATGGTCACAGAGGGGATGGGGTAATGAGTAAAAATGGAACCCAACTCAAAGTCTGTTGTGCACTATTCTCTGACCCCAAGGATATGGGCAACCAAGCTCCTACACACACCCCTTGGGGCACAATAATGCCCCAGGCAAACTATCCCCAACCTGACCTTGAAGGGCCGGTGCCCTTCAAGACTGCATCCCCCATCACACTACAAATCTGAGCTGAGGAAACCAGAACTCCTTCCAGGACCATCTGTGACCAAAGGTTGCTTAACATCTAGTTTTGACCCACAGAGCCCAATGCTTGAGTTTTCATTCAGATTATAACAGTGTGCTACCATTCATTCTTTCATTCAGCCAAGACTTGAGCATTTACCATGTCCCAGGCCTTGTTCAGGAGCTATGAGTATAGCTGTAAACTAAACAAAGTCCCTGCTCTCACAAAGCTTAGTTATCTATGGGTATCTTTGTAAGTCACTCTAATCATTCCATGGAGAAAGGTAGACTGTGAATACACTACCACAACCAAAACAAAGTGTTTGATGAGACCTGTGTGCATATTCTCACTTCCTCCCATTTCTGAGTCACATGTGCCTCTGCCCTCTGTCTTTCACATGAAACACAAGCTTGAGAGCCAATGACTTCAGTATAAAGGAGTTTCATTCTCAGAGTGTTTGTAAACCAAAGTGACCTTTGGGGCTAAACATCCTTTTCAAAAAGCAGACTTTTGTGCAAAGGGGCTGAGCACAGTTCTGGTCCCACCATTGAGCCAGAGGTACCAGGGGTTGTGACAACAGGGAAAGGCAGCACAGAGCTTGGAGGTGTGGAAAAAATGGCGGCCGTGTCTTGGACAGCTCTTTCAGTTGATGGGGAGGAGTCTCATCCCCTGGCTCGACAGGCTAGGAGCCATAGTCCCTGAGAGAAGGAGGATAGGAAAGTCCTGGTAAGATCCAATGGTGAAGGAATCAACTGGAAGCTACTGATGTCTCCTTTAGTTTGCATTATTCCACAAAGAAGTGGACCTTGCAGCACATATTTATAGTTCACTCATTGATCAACAAAAAGTCATTGAGTGCCTACTATGTGTCATGAACTATTCTAAGTGCTAGGAATATACATCAGTGAACAAAACAGGCAAAAATCCCTGCCATCATGGAGCCTGCATTCTAGGAAGAAGAGAGAAAATCAAAGCCCAGAGCTTGGAGGAGTGGAGAAAATGGCAGTAAAAAAGATATAGTCAATCAGCTGGTGATAAGCATGATGGGGAAATTATAAAGGGGAGGCCAGGGAGAAAGAAGGGTGTGTCGGGTGTGCAGCTCTGAAAAGTATAATTAGTCAAGTGGAACCAGGCTAGAAATCATGAAAATTATTTTAAAATACCCAATGGTTGGAAGGTAAGTATCATGCTCTTAAATAATCCAAGGATCCAATAAGAAATGACACAGAATCCAGAAAACATTTTGAACTGTTCCACGTGCTGGATGTTTCCAGACCCCTGTCGCCCCACCTGCACCTGCCATCTCAGCATTTGCAGGTCCTGATGTTCCTCTAGGCAGACTGCTGCCGACCCAGGGCACCTCCAAGCGCCACCGGGCCACAGCGACCTCTGTTCTGCTTTATTCTTCAACATTGTTTTATCCACTTCCCAAGATCTCACTTTGTCCAATTTTGTTTTCTAGAAGACCCTCCTTTGTTTTTGTGGACAGAGTCTCTAACAGGCTCCCCTTACATTTGTAGGAATCCAGGGGAAGAATTCCGTTGTAAGCCTACGTACTTTGTGTCTGAACACTTTAAAGTTACAAATCAAGCTAATTAAATAAATATGTTAAATAAAATATATTCTAAACTCCTAGTTTGACTTACATACCTCCATGACACCCTGAAAGGTCAGGTTTGCATTTAGAATTCTCTGTTTCCTTGGCATTCTACACCTGAATGAGGTGGGAGAAGGAAAGCAATCTCCAGGCCCCTGGCCGTCAGCATGCCCACTTCTCTTCCCACCCCATTCCTGCCCTGTGCTCAGCACACTGCATTTCCTTCCCATCCCTGGCTCTGTCCTGCACCCAGGCCACCCTCTTCTCTTCTCACTGCTGCGCTACCTCTCCTGCCCCCACTCCCTCCACCCCCATGTCTTTCCAACCCACATGTCCAACCTCCATCTAAACCCCTGAAAACAGCCTCCTTTCAGTCAGACCTCAGATCTAGAGTTGAACGTACTTACGGCACAGTCCACGTCTGGGACAACAAACCAAATTTAGAGGCTCACCTATTCCCTGGACCAGCAACACAGACTGGGTAGGCATCTCTTTGGCCAAATGGACTCTGTACCATGGAGAGGGGTGTGGCTAGAAGAGGGTCAGAGTGAGGCCCAGGGAAGGGCTCCTCTTGTCTCTGGAAAGAGCAGAGACCCAATGTGTGCAATCCACCATCTTGAGCTGAAATGTGATATTGTCATTGTTGGTACTGTGTAGTCATCATCATAAGAAATGCAGCTACTGTAACTGTCCCAAAACTGTCTTTGATTATTACCCTATCATTGAAGTGGTACTCTTTAAACCAAGAAACCAAATACCTACCAGGTACCATACTATATTTTTGTAGCGTTGTGCCTTTGAACATTGTTAGCAACACACTCTTTAAGTGGATTATTTTGGCTTTATTGAATTGATCCTGTAACCTAATTGATTATGGAATATGGTTTGTCACCTATTACCTCTTAAAAGAAGATATTTTCTCCACTGTAAACAAGTAAAAAAGAAATAAACCAACTATTCCTAACACTAAGAAGTAACTCCTGGTCTACTTTAAATGTGTGTGAGGCAAGTAGTGCTTGAGGGGTTACTGAAAAAAGTATCAAAGCAAGTAACCATTAACCAGAAGCTCCCCAAATTTTAAAAGGAAATTATATGGAATAAGAAGGAAAAGTTTCCCACTCACTCTCCAGTCCCACTCCCATGAGATACCGCTGTCTAAAGTTTTGTTATCTTTCTCAAAAGTTTTCTCTGCTTGTGCAGACACATATATACTATATGCAGATTCCTTTTTTGGGGAGGGTAGGGGAGAGTACCAAAACTTGGATTATGTTCATCTGCAATTTGCTTTTTTTCCCTTTTTGCCCATATACTGTGGGCATCTTTTCAGGTGAGTATACATAGAGCTACCATATTTTTCTTACTAGATGCTTGGTATGTCATTAATGGATGTCTCCCAAAATGATCATTTCTATTATTTATATTCCTAGAAATAATACTGCAGTGTGTGTGTTTGTGTGTATATCTGCATGTGTGTGTGTATATATGTATATGTATTCATGCTTCTTTATGTATTTGCAGAATAGAGTCCAAGAAATGGGATTGCTAGTTCATATAGTGAACAGCTATCCTTCCAAAATGCTGTGATATTTCATACAACCATCAATAGCACGCCCTTCTCTCTTTCACCTTCGCCAGAAAGACATCATATGCATCTTTTGAATGTTTACCAATTTGACAGGTAGAAAACTTACCTCTTTCTAATTTCCATTTCTTCACTTCTTAATTATTAGTTTAATTAGCGTATGTTTATAGACCCTCTGTAACTGTTCTTAGTGAGCTGCTTGTTTATATCTCTTGTTCATTTTTATTACCTTTTTCTTGTTCTCTTATTGATTTGTAGGAGTTCATTAAATTTTAAGATTATTAATCTTTGTCTAGAATATTTGTTATAAATATTATCTCCCAGTCGGTTACTGATTTTTGTACTTTGTTTTTAATGTTTTTTTGCTGGAGAGAAGATTTTAAGTTTTTAAGTCACATCTGTCCATCATTTCCACGTGGCTTCTGGGTTGCACGTCTTACTTAGAAAGTTCTGTCCCACCTCCTAAATATATTCTCCTTTACTTTCTCTCTTATCAGCGTATACTTATTTGTTTTTAAAATTACACAAATTCATACCCAAATAATGCAAATAACACAGATGAATAAAGAGTAAAATTTATTTTCACTCTTTACTCTTCCAATCTCACTTCTTCCCCTGAAGATAACCACTGTGGACATGGAAGGCACCTTCACCTTATCACATCGATTCATATTTCATCTCATTTCCAAAAGAGTTCAAGACTGTTTTTCAAAGATGTAAACAACATAGAGAGATAAAATATATTCCAAATTTCCTAGGAGCCAGCCTTATAGAGGGGGAAATATTGGGTTCATTAAGTAAAAATAACTCATATGCTCATGAAAACCAAAATTTCTGATTCCAAGATCTGAGAACAATGTCTTTCTGGGAGGACACAGTAGTGCAAGGAACAAGATCTTCATGGAAATCACAATCAGTAGTTTCATTCAGCTTTCCTTACAACAGCATTCAAGGTCAATGGCATCAAGCCATTTAATCAATTTAATATGGGCCAGTATCAAGCCCTACAGATTAGCACCTCTCTGATGGGCTAAATTTTGGGCAATGGGATTTATGACACAACATTAATTTCATGAAGACAGGAATCAAGAAAAGGAGCAAAAGTAAAAGCACTGCAATCTTTCTCTTTCGTAAAAAATGAGTCAAGGTAATTGTTTTTACTGCAATTTTGATAATTAGACAGACTTGTGAGAATGATTGTGAATTGCTGTATAGTAACCATTAGTAAAATTAAAAACAGCCTCTTTACCCTCCAAATTATTGTGAAAGGCAAGGAAAAGCAAAGTTCTATTTATACTGAAAAGAGAACGGAGTAAAAAAGGACAGCAGGGAAAACAAAAACAAAACCACATAACAACGTGACATTGGTCACAACAATTATGACAATTAAAAACTCTTATGAAAAGGCAAGGTTTGTGGAAGTGTTTATTGGTACAACCACTTTGTAAAACTGCTTAACAGTGTCTTCCAAAACTCAAAAATGCATTTTCTATGACCCAGGGATTCCACCCCAAGGCACATTCCCAACCAAAATGCAGGTGTAAGTTCACCAAAATACTTGTACGAGAGTACTCGTGGCAGCACTGTTTGAGATAGCCCTCAACTAGACAATATCCAAAAGACCATCAACAGTAAAGTAGAGGGCCGGCCTGGTGGCGCAGCAGTTAAGTTTGCACGTTCCGTTTCTCGGCAGCCTGGGGTTTGCCGGTTAGGATGCTGGGTGTGGACATGGCAACCACTTGGCAAAAGCCATACTGTGGCAGGCGTCCCACATATAAAGTAGAGGAAGATGGGCATGGATGTTAGCTCAGGGCCAGTCTTCCTCAGCAAAAAGAGGAGGATTGGCAGTAGTTAGCTCAGGGCTAATCTTCCTAAAAAAAAAAACCAAAAAAAAAACCCCAGTAAAATAGAAAAATAAATTGTGGTATCTTCACATAATGGACTATTATTCAGCAATAAGGATGAACTAACTGCAGCTGTGCCCGCCTGTATGAATGAATCTCACAAACGTAATATTGAGCAAAAGAGCCCACACACTGTGAGAGCCCATTCATACAAAATTCAAAACCATGTGGAAGTAGTCTGTGCTGTTGAAGTGGTTACCCCTGATGAGGCTGGTGACTAAAAGGAGGCAAGAGGAGTTTCTGGATGTTCTTGATCTGAAAACTGGTTCCACAGCTTTGTTCGCTTCGTGAAAATTCATTAGGCTGTTGGGCTATGCACTTAGAGTTTGTACACCTTTCTGAAAATATCCTGTTATTCAATAGAAATTTTAAAAACAACAAAATATTTTGAAAACAATATTCAGTGACTTGCTGTGTACAAGAGAACACAACTAGCATGAAAGAAAAAAACCCTGAAAGTAAGAGAATTAGAACAGATGAGCTGTCATTCATTGAGCACTTATTACATGCCAGTGTACTATTCTAAGCACTTTCCTTATATTATTTTATTTACCTTTCCAACAACTCACACGTTTTATACAACAGAATAAAGATGGTTATTTATATTTCTAATAGATAGTATCAATAGAGAAGCATAGTAGTATTGAACATTTATTCATCAAATAATATAGGACCAAAAATAAATAAAGTAAAAACTTTAGAGATAAAAATAAGGAGTTATGGAAATATAATTACCATGTAATATAATAACAGTGCTTTCATAAAATCTGTACCAAAACAATTAGACAAAAATAAGAAAAGTTGTAAGTTTCACGCATATGCTTTCTTTATATGCGTCCAAAGAACATTTTTTTGAAAAATGATCATATATTAATGCAAAAAAATCTTTAAAAAACCCCGAGAGCTGTAATTGAAAAGACCACATTCTCTGATTACATATAATGAAGAGAAAATAAACTAATAAAAGGACCACTTATGACATTAATATATAAAAATCCTTTGAACCACCATTAAACAGTTAAAACTGAAATAGAGAAAAGATCCCACTCAAAATAGGAAAACAATCAAAACAGAAGCACATACATAATAAGAAATGTGCAGGGACCATGCCAAAAGAAATATAAAACTATATAGGAGGACATTTATAAAATGTGAACACATTGAGAGACACATCATGCTTCTAAACGTGAAGACTAAAAACTGTAAAGATCCTCCCCAAGTTAATTTGCAGGTTTAATGTAATTCTGGTCACATTGCCAATTAAAATTTTTAAATTCATAAAGCAATTCAAACATTTATCTTAGAGTATAAACAACTGAGACTATTTAAGAAAATTAGAAAATTAAGAGTAAGGAGGAAAGAAAAGATCAGTAATTAAACCCATTAGAGACTTCCACTTCTGCTGATGGAAGACAATGGCAGACTAAGAACCTCAGATAAACACTCTCCCTGAGAGCAACTCGAAAGTCTGGACAAAGTATAAGGATCATCTGCTTAAAGGCAAAGCAGAACTAACAAGAGAGTGAAGAATTGCTGGGCCATGATACAGGGAAGGACAGAGGCCAGGGAGGTGAAGCCAGGGTAGTGTCTGACCACTCCAGAGGGGCTGCTGAGGCCCTGGGAGGCTGATCTGTACTTTTGACAGCATCTTAGGGCTGAGGAAAAAGGGACTGGAATTTAGGGTTCACTAAAAGCATAGGCCCTAGTAAACCCCCTACTTTGAGTTGGGATCCTAAAGAGTTGCCTCCAAGGAGATATAATGAATGAAATATATAGGCCCTAGCTGGGAACAGCACTTCACTTTCTAATCATCTCAGTTCCACAGTCTGATTAGTGCTAGTGGTCCCAGGCACTAAAGGGTAAATCCTCTCAGAAGGAAGATACTCTCATTCAAGTTCTCTCAATTATTTTCACAAGTAGTTTTACAAATGAAATATCTGGCACATAATAAAAAATAACCATGCATATGAGGAGACGGAACATGAACACACAACAGCAAAGACAAAGGACAATATGAAGAGACCCCACAAGAGCTTCAGGTAGTAGAGTTTTCAGACACAAACTTTAAAATAACCATGGGGCCGGCCTGGTGGCACAGTGGTTAAGTTCGCACGTTCTGCTTCTCAGAGGCCCGGGGTTTGCTGTTTCAGATCCTGGGTGCAGACATGGCACCGCTTGATAAGCCATGCTGTGGTAGGTGTCCCATGTATAAAGTAAAGGAAGATGGGCATGGATGTTAGCTCAGGGCCAGTCTTCCTCAGCAAAAAGAGGAGGATTGGCAGTGGTTAGCTCAGGGCTAATCTTCCTCCAAAAAAAAAAAAAAAACCATGTATGCTATCTTCAAAGAAATAAAAAATAAGATTAAGAATTTTGGCAGAGAACTGGAAACTTTTTTAAAAATGGAAATTCTAGCACTGAAAAATTCAGTAACTGAAATTAAGGATTCGATGGAATGAGTTTAAAAGCAGATTAAAAACAACTGAAGAGAGATTTAGTGTCCTGAAAGATTGATTAGAAGAAAATTCCAGAATGAAGTGTAGAGAGACAAAAAGTTGGAAAACACAGATAAGAAGGAAAGAGACATAGAGAATTCAGTAAAGACTAATAGATGCGTAATTAAAGTCCCAAAAGGAGGCAATAGGGAGAAGGGGACAGAAACAATATTTGAAAAGAAAATAGCTGGAAACTATCTAACACAAATGAAAGACTCAAAGACCTCTAAAAGGTCCAAACAGGATTCAAAAATTAAAAAAAAAAAACAAAGAAATCTATTTCTAGGCTATAATCATGAAAAATAAGATAAAATAAACCTAAAAAAAAGAAAGAGAGAGTGTCTTAAAATCAGCCAGAAAATGGGGCTGGCCCCATGGCCAAGTGGTTAAGTTTTCATGCTCCACTTCAGCAGCCCAGGGTTTCACCAGTTCGGATCCTGGGCATGGACATGGCACTGCTTGTCAAGCCATCCTGAGGTGGCATCCTACATAGCAGAAGTATAAGGATCTACAACTAGAATATACAACTAAGTACTGGGGGGCTTTGGGGAGAAGCAGAAGAAGGAAAAAAAAAAAAGACTGGCAATGGGTATTAGCTCAGGTGCCAATCTTTAAAAAAAAAAAATCAGCCAGGAAAAAAGACAATTAAGTTCAAAGGAGCTACATTAAACTGACAGTTGATTTCCCAACGGAAACCATGGAAGCCAAAAGACGATGGAACCTAGAATTCCATACCCAGCAAAAACATCCTCCAAGAATAAAGATGAAAGAAAGAAACTCTTAACAAACAAAACTAGAAATTTTTATCACTAGAGAGCCCTACCTAAAGAAAATCCTGAAGGTTGTATTTGGACACAAAGAAGATGAAAGACTGGAGATGCAGAAAGGGATAAAGAGCAGTGGAGATGGTAGCTATGTGAGTAAATCCAAGTGAAAATGGATGATAGAAAACAATTATAATATCTTTGGGGTTTAAAATACAGAGAGAATTCAAGTGCATGATAACAATGGCATAAAAGTAAAGTGAGAGAGTAAATGGAAATAAAGCATTCTAAGGTTCTTGCATTGCCTGAGAAGAGGTAAGGTGCCAACTGATAGTCAAAAAGGCATGCTGTAGTATTTTCTCACCAGAAATCTGCATTAAAAATAAGGATAAAGATAGCATTAAACATCACTTAGTACTTACAGTAGACACTGGAGTCTCCATCATTTTCCACAATAAGCCCAGAAATACACATACTGCATTAGTGGAATATGTGATAGAGTTTTACAAGACCAGGGAATCTATTTAAAGGTTTTTTTGGGTTTTTTCCTTCTTCTCCCCAAAGCCCCCCAGTACATAGTTGTATATTTTAGTTGTGGGTCCTTCTGGTTGTGGCATGTGGGATGCCGCCTCAGCATGGCTTGATGAGCAGTGCCATGTCTGCGCCCAGGATCCGAACTAGTGAAACCCTGGGCCACCAAAGTGGAGCACGTGAACTTAACCACTCGGCCACAAGGCCAGCCCCTAGGGAATCTATTTATTACGTATGTTTGTGAGACTTTGGAAATACACATTCAACAGTATAAACAGCATAGCCTATGTAATCTTGAACTGATAAATAATTAAAAAATTTTAAAGCATATGCAACATTTTATCACTGAATTTGGACACATTTTGAAAGCTCTAGGCATTCAACCTTTGCCATAAACAAATTTACTTGATATATGTATGATTAGAATTTGCACTTCAGAAATATTTCTCAAACTTAACCTTCATAAAGCCTCCTACCATCATTAGGGTTACTTAGAAAAAGGACTATACATTTACAATTATTTGAATTCAGTTTGCTCACTGGAATCATTCTGTTCAGCCATTTCCCAGTATGAAATAAGGGTGAGCAATGAAATAAATGTGAGAAATGTTCTGAATCCTTCAGAGAGGGCGTCAGACATGCTTGTATCATGCATCATGGCCTGAGGCTGGAGGTCAAGCTATGGAATTTTCTGTAGTTGGAATATCTCACTGATCACTAGTGCTATTGTTTTTGTAGTGCCATTGAGTCAATTCTGACTCCTAGCGCCCTGTGTGAGCAGAGCAGAATGCTGCCTGGTCTTTTGTGCCATCCTTTCACCTTCCAGCGCTGTATCAGACAATGCTCTGCTGCTATTGATAGGGTTTTCATGGCCAATTTTTTCGAAAGTGGGTGGCCGGGTCCTTCTTCCTACTCTGTCTTAGTCTGGAAGCTCCACTGAAAACTGTCCACTATGGGTGACCCTGCTGGTATTTGAAATACTGGTGGCATAGCTTTCAGCATCATGGCAACATGCAGCTGCCACAGTATGACAACCGACAGATGGGTGGTGTGGTTCCCTGACCAGGAAATGAACCCAGACCACAGCGGTGAGAGCACCAAATCTTATCCACCAGGGCTGGCAGTGCTGCTGTTGGAAAGTGCAAAAAAAACCCCCAAAAACAGCATGCTTTAATCATTAGGGTAACCACTAAAAGAATAGTTTAGAAGCATATAATTTTCAGGGCCAGCCCCATGGCCGAGTAGTTAAGTTCTCACACTCCACTTCAGAGGCCTGGGGTTTCGCTGGTTCCGGTCCTGGGCGCAGACATGACACTGCTCATCAGGCCATGCTGAGGTGGCATCCCACACAGCAGAACTAGAAGGATCTACAACTAGCATATACAACTATGTAATTGGGGCCTTTGGGGAGGATAAGAACAAGACGAAAAGAAGAAGAGTGGCAACAGATGTTAGCTCAGGTGCCAATCTTTAAAAAAAACAAAGCATACAATTTTCAGTCTAATGGAGGAGGGAAATGGAATAATGAGAAATCTTGTCAATCTAAAAATATCTAAAACTAATAGCAACAAATGTTGGAGAGGTTGCGGAGAAAAAGGAACCCTCATACACTGCTGGTGGCTATGCAAAGTGGTGCAGCCACTATGGAAAACAGTATGGAGATTCCTCAAAAAATTAAAAACAGAACTACCATACGATCCAGCCATCCCACTACTGGGTATTTATCCAAAGAGCTTGAAGTCAGCAATCCCAAAAGTCCTATGCACCCCAATGTTTATTGCAGTACTGTTTACAATAGCCAAGACGTGGAAGCAACCTAAGTGTCCAGCAACAGACGAATGGATAAAGAAGATGTGGTACATATATACAATGGAATGCTACTCAGCTGCAAAACAGAACAAAATCATTCCATTTGCAATAACATGGATAGACCTTGAGAGAATTATGTTAAGTGAAATAAGCCAACGAGAGAAGGATAATCTGTGTATGACTCCACTCACATGAGGAATTTAAAACTATGGACTAAGAACACTTTAGTGGATACCAGGGGAAAGGTGGGGTGGGGGGTGGGCACAAAGGGTGAAGTGGTGCACCTACAACATGACTGACAAACATTAATGTACAACTGAAATTTCACAAGATTGTAACCTATCAATAACTCAATAAAAAAAAAAAGAAATTTTGTCAATCTAAAAAAGGACAAGAAAGGAAAGGAATATGGAACAGGAAAAAGAAAGAAATGTACTTAATGAGAACATATATTTAAACCCCAAAATATCACTAATTGATTAAAAGTAAATGGACAAAATGCTATAACTAAAAATTGTCAAATTCTGTATATGAGCATATTTTTTTCTTCATATAATTTGATGCTAGGTTATTGAGTATGGATAGACACACACATGCTCAGCTTTCTATGTTTACAACATAAGGATGCAGAAAGGTTAAAGTAAAAAGATGGAAGAAGCCAAAAATCAGTTCTTTGAAAATATTTATAAAATTGATAAATCCCTAGTGAGACTGATTTTAAAAAGAGAGAAGGCACGAATCATTAATATCAAGAATGAAAAAGGAAATATCACTACAGATCTTGCAGACATTGAAAAGACAAAATAAGAATATTATGAATAATTTTATGTCAACTCATTTGAAAATTTGGATGAAATGGACACATTCTTAAAACAATAAACCTTACAAAACAGAGCCCAGAAACAGACCCTCAGATCCAGGGACTTTCGATTTATGACAGAGGTGACACACAGAGTAACAGAGAAAGGTTACTCCTTTCAATAAATAGTTCTGGGACAATTCCCAAATAGGCAGGAGAGGAAGAGTGACCTGGGTGTCCTGGGGGGCTCCACAGACTGCTGAACAGAGCTAAAGCATAATGAGATTAGTCCTAATAGACTCAAAAGAGATTTTGTTGGGGGCGCTGCCAGTGGTTTTTGTATTAGTAGTTAAATTATCTTCTGTTAGTTTGTTGGTTTTCTTCACGTTGGTTTTCTTCCCGTGCTTTGAAATTTGTTTGCGGCCCTTGTTTTGTTCATTTTCTTTTGCTTTGTTGTGGGGTTTGTGTGTGTGTGTCGGGGAGGGGGTTGCTTTATTCTTTCTTGCTGAGCTCACTCCCTAGGGCAGTTTTGTGTTCCCGGCATCAAGGGTCCTAAGACCCTCTAGTCTAGAAGCGGGTGTTTTCCTGGTTGCCAAGTCTCCATTCAACAGAGAGCAGGGGAGAGCCCGGTGGCACCAGGCAGCTTAGAGCTGGTTCTGTCCTTGCTGCCATCTGCTGCGTCCTGCCAGCGTGAGTGGGCACCCTCAGGCCGGCTGGAGGCCCGTGCACCAGCACCAGCTTTTTCAGACTCCTTTCTCACTTGAGGAAGCCTGTCTCTGCCCCAGGTTCACCCAGGGAGCCTGGCTCTTGTCTCCCAGCCAGGAAGACAAAGAGCTGCAAGGCATCCTGGGAAATGTAGTTGCAGCACTCCCATATTCTGTACACTGCCTGGAACAAACTTCAGCTGGATCAAAGACTCAAATGCAAAAACATCGAATTTTTAAAAAATAATCAGAGTTGGGGAAGGTCTTTAGAAGAAGATTTTTTTTTAATCAAAAGACAAATGATTATATAGTGGATTAAGAGCTCCTACAAATCAATTTTTTATTGAGATATAATTGACATATAATATATCACTTCAGGTGTATGAGAAAATGATTCACTATTTGTATATCTTGTGAAATCATCACAAAAAGGCTAGTTAACATCCATCACCCACCATAGTTACAAATTTTTTTCTTGTGATGAGAACTTTAAAGATCTACTCTGTTAACAACTTTCAAATGTATGATACAGTATTATCTATTGTCACCATGCTGTACATTACGTCTCCAGGACTTAGTTATTTTGTAACCGAACGTTTGTACCTTTTGACCCCTTTCACCCATTTCACCCACCCCACCCCCTGCCTCTGGCAATCACCAGTCTGTTCTCTGTATCTATGAGTTCAGTTGGGTTTTTTTGGTTTTCAGATTCTATATATAAATGAGATCATATGATATTTGCTTTCTCCTCCTGACTTATTCCACTAAGCGTAATGCCCTCAAGGTCCATCCATGTTGTCACAAATGGGAAGATTTCCTTCTTTTTTATGACTGAATAATATTCCATTGTATATGTATACTACAATTTATTTATCCATTCGTCCACCGATGGACACTCAGGATGCTTCCGTGTCTTGGCCATGGTAAATAATGCTGCAACGAACATGGGATGCAGATATCTTTTAGAGTTAGAGTTTTCATTTCCTTATTAAATGAATCAATTTTTTTTTTGAGGAAGATTAGCCCTAACTACTGCCAATCCTCCTCTTTTTGCTGAGGAAGACTGGCCCTGAGTTAACATCCATGCCCATCTTCCTCTGCTTTATACATGGGACGCCTGCCACAGCATGGCTTTTGCCAAACAGTGCCATGTCCACACCCAGGATCCGAACCGGTGAACCCCGGGCCGCCAAGAAGCGGAACGTGCAAACTTAACCACTGCACCACCGGGCTGGCCCCTCAATTTTTAAATGACCAACACCCAATAGAAAAATGAACAATAAATATAGACAGTTCACAGAAGAAAATACAAATACATATTTTAAATCTATAAAGGCTCTAAAAGCATCATTATAAAAGAAAGGCAAATTAAAGCTATATTAAATACTATTTTCACTGTCTATTCCACAAAATAAGCTATCAGCTACTCTCTTTGCATGGTGCTCACCCATCACAAAAGCAGATGGGTCAAAGAAATGCTTAACACATTTTTGGTGTGTTTTGTGTCCCTATGCATTTACACACGCTGTTACTTCTCATAGAATATCCTTTGACCCTTTGTAATGTAGATTTACATCTAACTCCAATTCATCCTTCAAAACTCAGCTTATCTCCCCTCCTCCAGGAAGCCTTCCTTGTTTACCATCACAACCACCCTAGTCTGCTTACTCTCTCTTCTGGGTTTCTGTGTAATCTTTTTTTTTTTTTTTAAATTTGATCATATTCTTGTCTCATTGGTTTTGATCGTTGATTTACTTGTTCCTTTTCCCAACTACTCTGTGAGAGCACCAAGTCTAATTTGATTTTGCGTTCCCAAGGCCTAGCTCACTGGAAGCACTCAAAGATTCTTTGTTGGATGCATGAATGAAGAACTTGTTCCTTCCCTCGGAGATTGAGCATCGTTGGTTTGGTGATGCTGTGTTATGTGCTGAGCGCACTCCACCGGGAGGCAGTGTTGTGCAGTGGAAAGCTCTCAGTTTTGCAAGACCGAAAGCCTGGGCTCCCACATCAATTCTGCCACCTTCTGCCTGCCTGTCTCTGGGCCACACACAATCTTCTTAGCAAAACGGGAAGAATGAGAAGAAGAATATTTTCCTTACAGGATTAACGTGAGGATTAAAGACAATTTAGGTAGATTTAGGTAAAGTACCCAGGATATTGTAGGTGTTACCATAAGGTAGCTCTTGATTACTTGCTCAGATAATAATAAGCACAACTGCAGGTGAAGGACTTGTTCAAAGAAGTGTTCTTTGCAATCAGGCTGCCAACGATCCTCGCTCTCAAAGCCGTCAGCCCACTTCTCGCCTCCTTCGGAGGGCTCCGGGTTCAAAGGTCTTCAGGGCTCCATGTGACAGGGAGTTCCACTGGGGCTTAGGCAGTCAAGGGCTTGAGGGACTATTATTGCCAAGGCCTGGTTCAGCTGCATGTGCATTAAATAGATTTTTATGTGCAGGCCTGGGAAACAAGCCACCATCCATAATTCTGTTTCTATGGGGAAAGGCTTTCTGTGTTCCAAACAACCAACTTACTAATGAACTCCTGGAACACAACCTATTTGTTGACGGGGACCAGCTGACTGGGTTTACATGGCTAAGCCAGCCGCCTGAGCGACGGCACAGTGTTGATCTAATTATAATGAATTCTCTACGGTGACTAATCTAGCTGTGGTCTCCACGATTGAAGAGGAATTTTGAAAAATTGGAGAGAGTTCTACAAAGAACCACAAAGATGATTAAAGGACTGGAGGAAAATCTAGTCTGGTCTCTATAGTTCTAAGAGGATTGTAGGAACTACCCATGTAATAATCACTCTCAAACGAAAAGAGTATTTGATTCTGTTCTGTGTCAAGTGCCTTTATCGTTTGCTAATTGACTACAAATTCATAGAGAAAGCAACCAGCGTTTTTAGAGCACGGATCAGGGTTTCAGAGTCTTCAAAGGCCTTCCATACAATGTTTGACATTATCCTCATAGCAACCCCGCCAGACAGACATCGTCATGTCTATTTCTCAGATGAGGAAACTGAGACTCAACGAGACCAATTTGTCAAAAATCTTATAGCTACTAATACAGAACATAGATTCAAATCAAGGCCAGATTAATTTCAAAGCCCCTCTACCCAATTTTCTACACTGCAGCCAGAGTGATCTTTCTGAAATAGAAACTAGATAATGTCCATCCCCTGCATAAAACAGTTCTGTGGCCCCACTGTGCTCCTGAGATACAACAAGCTTCTCAACATGGTCCACGACCTCGAGGGTGCTGCCTGCTGCATACCAACCTTGTCTTTGGCTGTTCCCCATTCCGCTCGGCCCCAGTGCTGCATTCAGATGTCTCCCCGCTTCTCTGTCGCTCCGTTTGTCTCCAGCCTCCAGGCCTTCACACACACAGCTGCTCCTGCTTTCTCGTCTTTCATCTTCCCTTGATTGACTTTCTTCTGCTCAGCCTGTGGATCTCAGCTCGTCCATGGCTTCCTTTGGAGGCCCTCCCTGGCTCCCAGCATATCCCATTTCCCATATAACAGCATTTATCACCCTGTGTTGTAACTGCGTGTTGATTTAGCCTTAGATACCCCCCCGAACACACACACACGCCTCACTCAATAATTATTTGTTGAATAAATGTTGAATGATCATATCACAAGTTATTTTTTAAAATGACAGTTAAAATATTGACATTTACAAAACGTTTACCTTTTTAAAAAAAAAAAAGAAAGAAAAAGAGCAATCGAGATTATCCTGATCACAACATGGCTCACCCTTGTTTTCTGATACTTTTTTTAAGAAGAAGGAAAGGAATACAGCTGCCAGTAGGATGCTGGGAGTTGTGCAAAATGTTACCATTCCCACGTGAGTGTGTCCCACAGTGGACATCGTCCATCACCTAGATCATGGCCAGAAAGAGATTGAGAACCTTCCATCCCTTACCTTTAGGAAGGACCCAGTGAAGCCATTACATTCAAAAGAACATTGATCTGGGGTCAGTCCAGTGACCCAATAGTTAAGTTCGCATGCTCTGCTTTGGTGGCCCAGGGTTTGCAGGCCTGGAACCCCAGGCGCAGACCTAGCACTGCTCATGAAGCCGTGCTGAGGTGGCATCCCACGTAAAATAGAGGAAGATTGGCACAGATGTTAGCTCAGGGCCAGTCTTCCTCACAAAAAATTTAAAGATAAATAAAATTAAAAACAAAACAAAAGACAACATTGATCTTTGTGAGGTCCTTCAGAGAGAAATCTCCAACCCTCTCTGGTGTCAAACAACCCTTGGGGTAAGGAAATTCTTCTCGTTGTTTAACTTCAATATGCCCATTCTTTTTGTGCTCTTGGCGACAGAATAAGCAGCCATCATCCTCCAAGCGGTGGCTCTTCTGAAGTTCCTGTCCGATGCTGACGCTTCTTACGTCACCCTGAAGCTTCTCCTCTCTCGGCTAAAGAATCCCAGGTCCTTTAGCTCTTCTTTGCTGGTCACTGAATAACTATTTTATTCTTGCTCTGAACCCTCTCCGCATTCTCTCAATCCCATTGAACTGTGGAGGCCAGAGCCGGCCCCAGCTCTCTGTTACAGCTCTGATCAGGGCTGAGCGCTGTGGCAATTACCTCATGATACAGACACGCTTTTCATTTGCCACAGTTCTCTGCTTGCATTTTTTTTAATCAACAGAACTGCAGGGTTGTGACAATTCCTCCTGGTCAACTGGCTATCCACTAAAGCTATACTTTCAATTTTCCAGCCAACTGCCTTTGAGTGGTTGGCACCTTGCCTTTGAATATGTTCACTTTTGAACTCCAAGTGCATAACCCTGAATTTTTCTCTGCTGAACTCCATCCGGTCCATGTGCCATTATTCCAGTTGACCAGCATTGCCTTCTATGACTTACTCTAGCCTGCAGAGGTCTTTCCCGTTAGTGACACCTCAGGGTTTGTGTTGTTAGCTGCCTGCTTCCTGTGCATATTTCTGATTCATCGGTGTGTTAATCAGATTAAGCTAAACTATGCTGCTATAAACAAATCACCCCCAGATCTCAGTGGCTTAAAACAGTGGTTTTAGGTTTTCTTTTTTTATTTGCATTACATTTCCTGCACTGGTCAGCAGAGGGGCTCTGATCATTGCAGTCACTCCATGGTCCAGCTTGGCAGAAGTTCTACCATCTTGTGACATCGCTATCTCTACGAAAGGCTTCAGGTTTGCTGGGGCAGAGGCACAAAGCATGGAGAACGGAGAAATTCCACATGTTTATTCCATCTAGGAGTGACACACGTTGCTTATGCTAACATTTATTTGTTAAAGCAAATCCCATGATTGTGACTAATTCCAGAGGCATATGTGCTCCAAAGAAGAGAAGAACTGGAAAGAAATCTTGGTATCCCTTAGTAAGGTCTCCCACAACCAAAGAGATCCCAATTTTCCTAAACACAGTGATCTGATCTTTTATTTCTGCATCATCTATAAATTCTTGTAAGGAGACACATAGATTCTGGGCCTATTTTTCTCCCACTGAGCATCTCCCACAAAAAGAGAGGCATTTTTCTCGTCTGTGGTCCAGGTTATATATGTTAGGTCAAAGATTAGATTCTGCGAAAATCTGCTGGCAAAATACTAAGACTGAGCAACTGATCATATGTTTTCTCTCTACTGATGAGGGTGCTATAGAAGATAGGATTTTAGAAAACCAGTGGCACGAACTTGTGAGACATCTCTCTCTCAATCTACCAGATCCACTGCTCAATCAGATACGCTATTATAACTGATCATATGTTACAAATGGAAGAAGGAAGAGAAGACCATCACCAGTGATTTTAAAATCTAAATAAGGCAAAGGAACCTGGTGGAGGAGCGAGCACTGCAGAGGAGAAAGGACAGTGGATGGGGAGTCTGAGCCTCACTCAGCCTCTAGAGAGCTCTGTGGCCATGGGAAAGTCATTTCACCTTGCTGGACCTCAGGCTCCAGCTCTGTCTTGGAATAGGGTGGGTCTTGATCTGTGGTTCTTAGCTGTGTATCAGAATCCCCTCAGGAGCTTTCTAAAAAACAAAGTCTTAGGCAGCAGCTATACCTTCTGAAATCATTGAGGGCGGAACCTGGAATCTATTCACAGATGAAGAGAGCATCTCTAATGATGTTCTTAAATGTGGACCATCCCGCATCTCTGTCCTAGGGCTTCTCTTCTCAGACTTTTCTCACTTCAGTTGCCAGTGATATTTTCAGGACTCTGTATCTTCAGTCCAAACCTAAGAAGCACAAACTGAATTCACCATTTCATTCAGTTCTAAACTGCCCTGTAAATATACGGATTTCCTATAAGTGAATGGTACAACCATTCATCCACTCAGCGAAGTCAGAGAAACCTGGATTCATTCTAGATTCCTCCCTTTCCCCACCCAGTTAATCTTTCAGTCCTAAACATCTGTCCCCTTTACGCCTGGAGTCACTGGCCCAGCCCAGGCCATCATCATCAGTTGCCTAGACTATTATATTAGCCTCTTTCTAGATTTTCCTGAGTCGAATCTCACTGATTCCTCCTCCTACCCCATCCATACACCTTAGTGCCGGAGTGATCACTCTAATTTAAAATATCTGCTAAAAATCTTCATTGGTTTTCCCATTGCCACTAGTTTAGAATCTAAATTCTCTTGCACGGCATCTGAGATCCTTCAAGAGGTCATCCCACCATTTCAGAGCCATTGGCAGTGGCTTCCCTGCTCACAACTTACCCGACAGCCGTACTCAGCTACTAGTGGTCCCTCAGTTTCTCCGTGTCTTTGCACGGCTTGTTCTCCAGTGGAAACACGATATCTACACCTGCTTTCTGAATATGATCTGCCCACTGCCAGCTTTGGGAAGGCTTCACAGTCTTCTCCTGGACAGACTGGAAAACTACTTCTCTTATGCTTCCACTGTGCTCTACTCACACTTTCATTAGTACAGAATTTATTTGAGTAGGTTATAATGGCTTCTCTGCATACCCACCCCTCCTGCTAGAATGGAAGCTATTGAGGGCCTGGGGCAATGCCTGGCACAAAACACAAATAGGTGAAGAATATGTGAATGAATGAATGGACAAACAGCCCTGTCAGTTCTAAACATGCTGTAAGTTGATGAATGCTTCAGTACAAAATAGGAAGTATGGTATTAAGTTCCATGATTGAACTCGCCCTGAGCAACGCTTTGCAGGAGGGTGGGGGTGGACAGAGGTGTGAGCAGGAGAGGAAGAGCAGCGAGTGGCAGCCAAACCGGGGAAGGAAGACTGGCAGAATCATGGCATGCAGCACAGACAAAGTAACGAACGTCCTGCCCCCAGCTCTGCCCAGGGTCACCCTTCGTGTTGTTTTAGGAGATGGAATTAGAAGTGAAGTGCCTCAAAGATTAAGATCCACTGGATTGAAAGTCACCGAATAGGGTAATTTCACAGAAGAATTGACTGAGTTCTTAAAGCAAATTTTCATTTCCACCAACTTTTCTCTGACCCTCTCCTCAAGTATTGACATGTGCTAAGCCTAAAAAAGCTAAAACTATCCTTAGAAAAACTAAAAGATATAGAACTTCCAAAGTGAAGAAATCTTCCCGTTGGCCCTGCCCTGGAGGAAAGTTTCACTGACAGGCTCTTTAATGCGCCTGCAATGACCGAGGCCTCAAGTATGTGACTTCTGTGGTCAAGGCCATCAACACCGTGAAAAATGTCTCTCTTTTAATACATGTCTTGTTTAAACAAACCTTGGAGGACTGTTTGGTGCCAGATTCTTAGAACTGGCGGCACAATGAATTTTTTTTTTTCTTCAATGTTTATGCTGCCCAGCTTGTAGAATTTAACCTAACAAAGAATGTTTAGTGTAAGGTAGCAACGTGCATGAATAGTTTTTTGTGCGCTTACTGAAAAACGGGGGCTCCAAAGAACAAATCAAAAATCCATTAGGAAGAATTCTGCTTTACCCAGTGATGGACAGAAATCATGCAGGGAAAAGGGAGGAAATTATAAAAGACCCTATTCTAACAAGCCAGGAGAGTCAAATGTCAGTCAAAGAACTGTTAAACGAAAACCAGACCAGCCACCAGCTCGGCTGTAGGAATGAGAGACCACAACCAGCTCTCTGTGTCTCAGTCCCTCTCTGTTTCTATCTCTGTCACACACACACACACACACACACATACACAAACACACTTTACAAACGGAGTTCACTCAATCAAAACTGTGTCAGGGCAAAGACCCTTTTTGCGTGACACTTAAGCTTTCCAGAAGTTACTATTAGAGGATTCTTAGGCAGCAAAGAGCAACAAGCTGTGTTAAAAGTCTTGTATACCGTTTAATAGATTTAAGATCACTTTAAACAGCAGCAGGTAAGGTTTTAACAGGGGCCATGTGACGGTTTTAGGCAAGCTCTCCTTTAGGACACAAAAAGAGATTAAGAATTCCCCCTTTGCTCTATTCCCACTGCAGTGTCTATCCGCAGCAATGAAGAAGAAAAACAAAATTCAAATAACAAGATCATGGAAATTCTTTCGCAAATTTGCTTCAGTCTGCAGCCTCTGCTAAGGGAAAGGAAATGGATTAGGTTGGGTCAACAGAAGGAAAAATCTCCTTTGACCTCCATGTTTTTCTCTTCCTCAGAGACAAGCTGGACTTTGCATGGGGGTGGGGTCCCATCCTAGATGTGGCCCTAGTCACAGCTCCATCACATAAGAGAAACGGCAGAATATGTGGGTTCAACAGTGGTTGATGCTCTTGCTAGTCTCTTATTTAAACTTGTAATTTTTTTCAAGATTGCTTATTATGCTAAAATGTAGTCTCTTTGGAAACGGCTGACGTCACCTTGTGAACTTCAACTACACCAACAGTGGAATAGTATCTGAGTTGTCTAAGTATGTCCTTCTAAGGAGGTGCCCACATGCCACCAGCCTATGCCTTTTCCCTGACAGACCCATCCTTTGTCATTTCCCGCCCCCTTTCACTCTCACCTTCTCCCATCTTCTCTCTCTCATGCAGCCTCACACCCACTACATTAGTCTGCTAGGGCTGCCTTAGCAAAATGCCATTGACTGGGGGGCTGTTAAACAACAGAGATTTATTTCTCACAGTTCTAGAGGCTGAGAAGTCCAAGATCAAGGGACTGGCAAGGTACGTGTCATTCTGAGGCCTCTCCTCATGGCTTTTAGGGTTGCTTTCTCCCTGTGAGCTCACATAATCGCTCCTTTGTGCTGGTTTTGGGTTTGTATTGGGGGCGAGTGTGGAGGGGAAGGGAAAAGAGAGAGACAGGAATGAGGGGTGGGGGGAACTCTCTAGTGTCTTCTCCTCCTTTTATAAGGACACTAATCCTGTTGGATCAGGGCGCACCCTTATGACCTCATTTAACCTTAATTACCTCCATAAAGGCCCTACCTCCAAATGCAGTCACATTAGGGGGCGGAGCTTCAACACAGGAATTTGGGGGGACAGAATTTGTGCATAGCACCTACCCTTGCTTCCTTCCTCCCACCTAGCTTCCTACTTAACTTTGGTCTTAGAGACTAAGTGGCAGTAATGGGGTAGATATGGCAGGAAAAGACCTGGGAAAATTGGGCCCAGCAAAGAAAGGTGTTTAAAAATAGGAAGTGGATTAACTGAGGTGAATGGTACCCCCATCCATTTAGTTTTGCAGACTTAAAGCCCAAAGTAATTTTCCACCCTTCTGGTATCAGCTAGCCATTGCTGAGGAACAAACAACTCCCAATTTTAATTTTTTGAAACAGTCTTCATTTATAGTCACTCAGGCATCTAAAAGAGGGCTGGATTTTGGCTGATCCAGGCCAGACTCAGTTGGGTCACTCTGTTTCAGGTTGCAGCAGCCCTGTGCTCTGCTTCTTGCTGTAGGTCTGTAGGGTGCCCTCTCCCACAGGTCTCTCATCTTCCTCGGACAAGGAGGCCACTCTTGCCATGTTCCTCTCATGGTGGTGGCTGCAGCCCAAAAGTAAAGCAGAAGCACACAAGGTCTCTTCAATCCTAGACTCGGAATGGCACGCTCTCTTCTGGCACTGCCCTAGGCTAAGCTTTCCTGTTCCACCTGGACACAGCAGTAGCCTCCCAAATGGTCTCTACTTATCCAGTCTTGGACCTAACCTCAAAGTGACCTGTCAATTTCACAGTTCTGCTCATGTCACTTCCTGTGACTGCTCTTTGTTCTGAAGATAAAGACAAAAGCTTCTTATACCGCCTAGGGCCCCACGTAATCTGACAGCCATTAGCTCTTCTGTCTCATCTGTAACCCACTTCCTCTCTGCGTTTTGGCGCCACTGGCTTTCTTTCAGTTCTTCCTAAGTGCCGGGTTCCGTGCCACTTCAGGGCCTTTAAAATGCTTTTGCTTTGCCTAGAACCCTGTCCTCTTCCCCTACCCTCCTAATTCACTTTTCCTTCAGATCTCAATCTTAAATCTCTTCTTCAAGAAAGGCTTCCTGGATGCCCCAGATCAGCTGTTTGTTTTAGAGAGTCTCATATCATGATGTACCTTTACTTCCTGTCTTCTTTTTGGCATTTTGTCACGACACATTTATTTGTGAGATTATTAATTAATGTCTCATCTCTCCAAACCCCCGGGGTAGACCCTGTGAAAGTAGGCATCCTTTCTATTTTTGTTCATCATTGTATCTCAGTGCCTAGCATGGTGCTTGGTACATGGTGGGGACTCAATGCATTTTTGTTTCATGAATGAATGAACAAACTGGTCCAAATCATCAAGGGAACAAAACTAACTCTTTTGATTCTCTTCTCAAGAACCTGAGGATTGGGGCCAGCCCTGTGGCCGAATGGTTAAGTTTGCGTGCTCTCCTTTGGCAGCCCAGGGTTTCGCCGGTTCAGATCCTGGGTGCGGACATGGCACCGCTCGTCAAGCCATGCTGAGGTGGCGTCCCACATGCCACAACTAGAAGGACCCACAACTAAAAATATACAACTATGTACTGGTGGCTTTGGGAAGAAAAAGGAAAAATAAAATCTTTAAAAGAAAAAGAACCTGAGGACATCCACAAACTTTTTATTAAGATTTAATACAGACATTCTATTTCAGAGAAAAATGCAATCAAGGACAAAGGACAGTTTCACAGGACAATGAAGAAATCTTTAGCCACAGATTCCTTCTTTCTGTATCCCTCCCAAGACTCAGTCCAGATTCAGTCTAATAGAAGAAAATATTCCAAGACTCATGGACCTTTTTCTCTGTTCACTTTATGAGTGTGTCTATGACTGTTGAGTAGGTTTATTATAGAACGTGAATTCCTCCTAGAAGAAAAATATGATTAATTACATGCTAAATAAAGACAGCAAATTCAGGTTTTTTGTTGAAATTATCTTTACTATTCTCAATTCCAGACAACTATTATTAGCATGATGGTAGATTGTTGCATTGATAGCCCCAGCTAGTGGTCCCCTTGTGTCCGTGTTCTTTGCAATGTGACTCTGCAGTTCATCAAAAGATGGAATCTGTTTCCCCACTCCTTGCATCTAGACTGATCTTGTTATTTGCTTTGACGAATAGAATGCAGTGGAAATGACATTGAGCCAATTACGAACCTGTGCCTCAAGAAGCCTTGCATGTGTCTGTTCTTGGATTTCTGCCATGCCGCAAGAACGAGCCCAGGCTAGCCTGCTGGAGGATGAGAGGCAGTGTGGAGCAATGTCAAGTTGTCACAGCCAAGGCAGTTCGAGATCAGGCCCCCACCAACCTCCAAGGGGAGATCAGCCAAGATTGCCTCAGATCAGTAGAACTACCTAGCCGACCCATAGATTCCTGAGCTAAATAAATGCTTATTGCTTAAGTCTGGCGTGGCTGTTACATGACAACAACTAACTGAGCCAGTGTTTAAGGCAATATTACTGGGCTTCTAAAAGAAATTACTACTTCTCTAAAACGTTTATTAACTGGACAACTTTAGGCAAGTTAATTAACAGTTCTAAACCTCAGATTTCTGATCTATGAAATAGAGATAATAATATTGTGGCAGAGAAGGGATCTAGTTATCCCCCAATATCTGTTACCTTCTTTTATCTAGGTTTTAGATCCCCAAATTTTTAGCTGGGCACATGGCCACCCACCTAGGTGTTTACGTGACTAAGTTCTGGCCAATGAGCTCTAAGTGAAATATCACGTAGCAGAAATCTTCCTGAGGAAGCTGGTATGTTTCCTTTGCCCTTTTTTTCTTCATCCCTTTTCACTCTGTTGGCAGTGCAGCCAGGGGCCAATTATAAGGGAGAAAGAGATTGATTCCCTAAGGACTTTGCAGAGCAGAACAGTGAAACCAGCCCTGGACTGCCTACCTTTGGACTTTTACGTGAGAGAAATCAAATTTTCCCTTGTTTAAGACATTGTTATTTTAGGTGTTTGTTCCTCACAATTGAACCCAATCCTAAGTATTATAAACAGCTTGCTTGCTGGTTTGTGGTAAGTTAGGTGACAGTACAAGTGCCTGGCCTCATGCCTAGGACACAGAAAGAGACAATAAATAAATGTAGCTCATATGATTTTTTTATTGATAATAATAGTACTGGCAATACCAACATACCTCCCCGGCTAATGTTGAGATAAAACTGGCAATATTGTTGAAGTCACCTAAAGCTACGACTGTAGTCACAACATTTACATAATAGCATAGACCTATGACGTGTGTTTGTTGATAATCTTATCTGAAAGAGTTTTCTTCTTACCTCATTCCTCACTAAAATAAAAATCCTATCTTAATGATATTTAGGAAATAGATGTACATTAGCAATGTTAGTGTAGTACTTACCTTACACAAATTTTACTCATTCATGTAGCAAGCCCTCAAAATATGGCAACACAGAAAGGGGTTTTGAGCATGTTCTATATAATTCTTTTCCCCTCATAAACGTTTCAAAACTATATTAAGAAAATGCAATCTTGAGCCAGCCCTGATGGTCTAGTGGTTAAAGGTCAGCACTTGCTGCTTCGGCAGCCCAGGTTTGTTTCCCCATCATGGAACCACACCACCCGTTGGTCAGTAGCAGTGCTGTGGTGGCATCCCACATAGAAGAACTAGAACAACTTACAACCAGGATATACAACCATGCACTGGGGACTTGGGGAGGAAAAAAAAAGTAGAGGAAGATTGGTAACAGATGTTAGCTCAGAGCAAATCTTTTCCTGCAAAAAAAACAAAAAAACAAAATGCAATCTCCATATGTACTTGAAGAGCAATATTATATATAAAATACTATATTTACTAAGGTAATACAGCTTCTTAAAAAATTATACCTCAGCTTTAAAATATTGGAAAACTTTATTTTGGATGTTGGAAGAAGAAATACTTTTTAGAAAACTACTACCATTGTATCCTTGCCATTAGCTTATTCTCTACCGTGAAGATCATTATTTTGAGACTTGGAAAGTCAGCAAAAAGGCCTGCAGTATCTCCCCCCGTACTGAATCAATTTTTTAAGACAAATTTCCCTCAGAAATATGATGAAACGCAGAGAAGTCATTCAGAATGAGTTACTCAAGCAAAAATTCTTTTTAATTATTCTGACACTGGAAAAAGAGCTCACAGAGAAGTTCTGTTTGCAGTAGATTCCATATAGCATTTGATAGTTTTGTGTCATTACCAGAGTAACTAACAGGTCCCAATTTCACTGGATGGGGTTTTCCCATTAAGGGGCTTTTTTGAAATTAATTAATTACTGAAAACTATTATGAAGACTTTTCAATAAGTCCTATACTGAGGAGATCAACAGATTCTCAAAATAGTTATTAGGGGAAATTGGTTAGAAAATTGCACGAGGTAATTCAACAGGAGAATCAAGAAAAGTTTCCAAGGTATACATAGACTTGAGATGTCTTAAGGAGGGATGGCGGTGTGACTAGTGAGATACAAAAGCACATGAGAAGCACAGGTCAAGGCAAAAGGCGAAATAGCCTGTGGACAAGTTGCCTAGCAGTAGCAGCCAGTGGGATACTAGTTAGGAATAGTAGAACATAAGATTGGAAATGTAGATTGTGACATTGTAGAGGGCACAGTATGGGATGTAATCTCTAATTTGTTAGCAATTGGTAACCATTAAAGGGTTTTTAACAGAAAGGAAAAAAAATCAGTGCTGACTTCGTTGGGTGAATTCTGTCAAACATTTACACAAGAGTTAATACCAATCCTTCATGAATTCTTCCCAAAATGTGAAGGTGAGAGACTACTTCCCAACTCATTCTATAAGGCCACTATTACCCTGCTACCAAAACCAGGCAAAGACATCACAAGAAAAGAAAATTGTAGATCAATATGATTATGGATGCAAAAACCTTCAACAGAGAGTTAGGTAACCAAATCCAACATCATATAAAAGGATTACCTTCCATGACCAAGTGGGATTTATCCCAGGAATGCAAGATTGGTTGAACATTAAAAAATTAAGTAATGTCACCATATCAATAGAATAAAAAACAATAACCACATGAACATCTAAATAAATGCAAGATAAGCATTTGAAAAAACCAACCCTCACGGTAGACAAAATCCAGCTAACTAGGATGAGTAACTAACTTCCTCAATCTGATAAAAGCCATCTAGAAAAACTCAAGCTAACATCATACTTAATCGTGAAAGTCTGGATGCTTTCCCCCTAAGATCAGGAACAAGATGAGGCTGTCTGCTTTCACCAGTTCTATTCAACATTCTGCTAGCAATTCTAGCCAGGACAATCAGGCAAGGAAAGAAATAAAAGGCTTCATGAGTGGACAGGAAGAAGTAAGACTACCTCTATTTGCAGGTGACATGATCTTGTATACTGAAAATCCTAAGGAATCCACACACACAAAAATCCCATTAGAACTAGTAAACAAGTCCAGCAAAGTTGTAGGACACAGGATCCATATGCAGAATTAATTATGCTTCTATACAGTAGACAATCCAAATTTGAAATGAAGAAAGCAATTCCACTTACAATAGCTTCAGAAAGAATTAAATACTTAGGAATAAATTTAACAAAAGAAGTGTAAAACTTATACTATGAAAACTACAAAAATTGGTGAAAGAAGTTAGGGATAATCTAAATAAATGGGAAGACACCCCATGTCTATGAGTCAGAAGATTTAATATTGTTAAGATGGCAATAGTCAATGAACTAACCTCAGATTCAATGCAACCCCTATGAGAATCCAACCCGGCTTCTTTGTAGAAATTAACCAGCTAATGCTAAAATTCACTTGGGAACTCAAAGGACCCAGAATAGTCAAAACAATCTTGAAAAAGAAGAACAAAGCTGAAGGACTCACATTTTTCCAATTTCAAAACTACCTACAAAGCTACAAATAATCAAGACTGCGTGGTACTTGCATAAGGAGATAAATATATGAAATAGAATTGAGAATCCAACATAAACCCTCACATTTATGGTCAATTGCTTTTTTTTAATCTCTTAGATATGATCTCAAAAGCACAAGCAATCAAAGAAAATAATAGATAAATTGGACTTCCCCAGAATTAAAAACTTGTTCTTCAAAGGACATCATCACGAAAGTGAATAGACAAACCACAGAGGTGAAGAAAATATTTGTAAATCATATATATAATAAGGAACTTGTATGTAGAATATATAACATCTAGTCAATAGCAAATAAAGAATCCACTTAAAAACTGGGCAAAGGATCTGAATAGATATATCTCCAAAGAAGATATACAGATGACAAATAAGCACACGAGAAGATGCTCAACATCATTAGTCATAAGGGAAATACAAATCAAAACCAGAAGGATACCTCTTTACATCCACTAGTTTGGCTATAATAGAAAAGACAGACAATAACAAGTGTTGGTGAGAATGTGCAGAAATTAATTGGAACCCCCACATACTGCTGGTGGAAATGTAAAATAGTGCTGCCATTTTGAAAAACAGTGTGGCAGTTCCTCAAAAAGTTAAGCATAAAGTTACCGTAGGACCCAGCAATTCCATTCCTAAGTATATACTCAAGAGAAATGAAAATATATGCCCACACAAAAACTTGTAAATGAATGTGCATACAGCAGTATTCATAACAGTGACAAAGTAGAAACAATCCAAATGTCCGTCAACTGATCAATAGATAAACAAAATGTGGTCTAGCTACAGGCTACAACATGATGACCCTTGAGAACAATATGCTAAGGGAAAGAAGTCAGTCACAAAAGACCACATAGTATATCATTCCATTTATATAAATTATCTAGAATAGGAAAATCTATAGAGACAGAGAGCAAATTAGTGGTTGCCTAGTGCTGGACGGAGAGAGAGAAGGATTGGGAGGAGATTTTAAGGGATACGAGTTTCTTTGGGGGATGATAAAAATGTTCTAAAATTGAATGTGGTGGTGATTGCACAACCCTATGGACGTACTAAAAACCATTGAATTGTTAAAAAAAAAATCAATGCTGTGTTTGGGGGAGATCACTCTGATGGGAGTGGAGAGAAACAGAAAGCTTAGAGACCAATTATGAGGTTATTATTCTTCTAATCTAGACTCTTAGAGAAAAGGCGTGTCACCTCAGGACTTCTCGTCCTTCCTTCTCCATGCCTATTCCCCTCACACATAATTAGAACACACTTAATTGTCAGATCTGTACTTGACAAATTGATAAATATGCTACAGGGTGGGACTTGGGAAAAACGAATCTTAAAAGGAGCTCCCAACTCTATAATGATCATTTTTGTTATTTAAGTAACCAAGGGAAAAGGCCCAATTCCCAATCATTTACTTAAAGGCCAAGAATTTAAACTTCGATTCTGAGCAAGAGGTACTTAGCTGATGCAGAGCCTCAGACTAAATGGTGAATGAGTTTCTGGTTTGTTTATGGCACATAGCAGTCCTCAATAATATTTTTAAAAATAAATTAAATGAACGAGTTTTTCTAAATTATTTTCTTGAGGTTATATTGGTCTGTAACATTGTATCATTTCAGGTGTACATTATTAGATATCAGTTTCTGTATAGACTGCATCATGCTCACCTCTGATAGTCTAGTTTTTATCCGTCACCATACATGTGGACCCCTTTACCCTTTTCGCCCTCCTTCCCATCCCCTTCCCCTCTGGTAGCCTCTAATCTGTTCTCCGTATCCATGTGTTTGTTTATCTTCCACATAAGAGTGAACTCATGCAGTGTTTGTCTTTCTCTGTCTGGCTTATTTCACTTAACATAATACCCTCACGGTCCATCCATGTTGTTGCAAATGGCACAATTGTGTGTCTTTTTTTATGGCTGAGTAGTGGTTCATTGTATATATATATATATAACATCTTCTTTATCCATTCATCAGTTGACAGGCACTTGGGTGTCTTGGCTATAGTGAATAATGCTACAATGAACATATGGGAGCATAAATCTCTTTGTATTGTTGATTTTATGTTCTTTGGATAAATACTCAGCAGTGGGATAGCTGGGTCTTATGGTATTTCTATTTTTAATTTTGTGAGGAATGTCTATACAGTTTTCCATAGTGGATGCACCAGTTTGCATTCCCACCGGCAGTGTATGAGGGTTCCCTTTTCTCCGCATCTTCTCCAAAATTTGTTACTTTTTGTCTTGTAAATTATAGCCATTCTGACAGGTGTAAGGTGATATCTCATTGTAGTTTTGATTTGAATTTTCCTAATAAATAGTGATGTTGAACGTATTTTTTAATGAATGAATTTTAAGAATACAAATAGATTTTTCTGTATTATGTAAACATGGTCAAGAAAGACATTGTGAGATGAGAAAATGACACATCACCTTAAACAGGTGATGGAGAAAAAATTAAGAATGAAGAGAAAGGAGCTGTCAATCATTTAACAAAATAGCAAACTTCCGAGATGTGTCATGACTTCCATCCCTTTCAGGGAAAAAAAATTGGAAAGAAAAAGAAATAATAAATTGTAAAGTTATATAAAAGAGATTATCTAAAAGAGTTATATAAAAGAATAATGCACCTTAAGAATACAAAAAAGACAAAAGTCAATTAATGTAATCCATCACAGCAACAGATCAAAGAAGACAAATCGTATAATCGTATAGACAGATGCAGAAAAAGCATTTGACCAAATCAAATACCCATACATGACATGAGCTCTGAGAAAACTAGGAATAGAAGGGAATTTTGTCAACTTGAGAAAGAGTAAAAAAGGAAATTAGACAAACCGGAAACCAAAGCCTTTTAAGGATGCAGAGAGAAAAAATAAAAAATTAGCTCAACTAAAAGTGCAATAGAGAAAAAAGAGATTAAGGAAAAGAATAAGGAAGTAAAAGAAAACAAAGGAAAATAAGGAAGTAAAACAAAAATAAGGAAATGTCTTCAGTATCCAAAATTGAAAAAAATAGTCATACAGTCACCAGGACACCATCCTAGGACTGTCATGTTCTCCCCAACCAGTTCTAGCCAGACAGAGCTGGTTTTTCCTATCCAGAGACCTCCTGTTCTTTGTCATAGGGAACAATTAGGAAGTTGAGAAGAAATAAGCTCCAAATTCAGGGATTACTCAGTACCATCTCACAAGAATGATGATTAAAATATCGTGATTAAAAATCAAGAAACTTTAGCCCCTTTGAGTGCCGATTACAAAGTGATTAGTAGGGCTTACTGTGAGATTAACGGTGTTTGCAAGGAAAATGATTTGATTCATTCCAGGCGTTAGGGACAGAGGTGGCAGATGGTTTGGTTATAACAAGAGAAACTGTAAAATATATAGAGTGAAAGACAGTTGGATTTTTATTCAATTTCGTTTGAAAAAGAAAAAATAGTTCTTGAAGGATGAGGACATGTTGTTTAAAGTCGTATAGGCTTAAGTAATAGCTTTTCAATTTATGAAGAGTGCCAAAACGCTGTGTTTAGTTTCTCCCTGGGAGGAATGAAGAGATCCAGATAATGAAAATGTTAAGGCTAAGGTGCCTATTTTGTCCTTTATATATTAATTAAAAGCCCTTTGATGAGGAATTTATGAAGTGAACTAACTTGTTCGGTTTACCACTTAGACAGGTGTGGATGGAAATAGAGTAGTTAAATCTTTAAACTAGGACTTGCATATGCAGATGACATGTTAATGATTTTATCAACTGATGAGTCTGTAAAAACCGTCTCTTGCATTTTTGAAGCATATGTTTAAAGCAGCTGGTTCTGAAATAAGTTTAAGAGCAGCCATTTGCTTGATAGAACAGACAACTAGGAACAGGTGATCAGCTTGGCAGAAGGGGTTGTTCAAAAATGAACCAATTGGGAGTTTAGGAAGGTTTTTGAAGAGTCAAAACAGTGAAAAGTCAAACAGAAAATAGATGTAGCAGATAAGTTAGTGTCTCTTTAGCAAATTTGGAAGTTATTTTATTGTACTGAATGTGTTGTTAATCAAGAAAATTTCTCATTGCCTTGAGCCATATGGAAGTGATTTGCCATGTTTTTCTGGCCGGCCGTTTGCAAAGATATGTTTGAGGAAGCTGGCAAAGTGCCTTTTAAAAAAACACTGTCTTTACAAAGGTACCTTAATGAGCTGATTGAAGACAAGATTCTTCGCATGACTACCATGAGGGAAGTAACTGTCTCAACTTGTAAGAAGAGTCTATATAAGAAAGAATTTGACAAAAAAATTCCTTCTCCAGTAAGCCTGTTATTCTGAGACATATTTAGGAAGCATGTACACTAAATACACTCACTACTTAGAATTATCTACAGAAAAGCCTTTCCAGTCAGTATAGTTTATCAGAATTATTTCATAATCCTTTGAAAACCTTTGGTATGAAGAAGAGGCTTACTGATAGAGAACTATTAAAAGGCCATCAAACCCTCTCTTGAGGCAAAATGATGTAGGGGAAGGAGCCAGGAGGTGAGAGTCAAGAGATCTGGTTTCCAGGACCAAAGTCACCACTAGTTGTCACCCTTTCCCTGTCTTGTTTGCTTCACCTGAAAAAAAAAAACAAAATAATAATAGCTAACATTTATAAAATGCTTACCAGCCATCAGGCAGAGTTAAAATAGTTTATATACCTTGTTTCATCTCCCACCAACAATTTGTAGTAAACGCTATTATCATCCTCATCTTACAGATGAGGAAATGGAATAGAGATAATGGCAGACCTTCCATGAGAATGTAGTATTAAAATGTAAGAGGTTTTTTTTTGTCTTAATAATAAAATATAACCTCAACTGCAGAGTAGTTTGGGTATCGTCCAGACTAAGAATGAAAGAGATAGATTAAAAGTTTCCTCTATACCCATTCGTGATCAAAAAGCTTAGCCAACTAGGAATAGAAAGATTTCTTCTTAATTTGACAAAAAGAACCTGTAAAAAACATACAATAAATATCATACTTAATGACAAAATATTAAAAATACCCCTTGAAATCAAGAATGAGATACAGGTGTTTTTATCAACATTGAACTGCCATTTTTAGCCAAAGCAATAAGGCAAGAAAAAGAAAGAAAAATTATAAAAATGGCAAAGGAAGAAATAAAACTGCCATTATTCACTAATGACATGATTGTGTAGGTAGAAAATATGAAGGAATCTGCAGCAAATGTAGCAAGGTCACTGCATACAAGGTCAATATAAAAAAATCATATAATAACAATTAGAAAATGAAAATTTAAGAATAATATCACAGCCCTTAGCAATCATAATGCTTTGGAAATAAATCTAATGAAACATGATAAAAATCTACATAGAAAACTACAAAAAAATATTGAACAAAAAATGAAGAAAATATAAATACGCAGAGAAATATGCCGTAATTGCGGACTAGAAGATTCAACATCGCAAAAATGTCAGTTCTTCCCAAATTGGTCTAGAGAATTTAATGTAAATCCAACAGACATCTCAGCAGTTCTTTTGTTTTTTTAAGATTTTATTTTTCCTTTTGCTCCCCAAAGGCCCCTGGTACATAGCTGTATATTTCTAGTTGTGGGTCCCTCTAGTTGTGCTATGTGGGACACTGCCTCAGTATGGCCCAATGAGTGGTGCCATGTCCATGCCCAGGATTCGAACCGGTGAAACTCTGGGCCACCGAAGCAGAGCGCGTGAACTTTACCGCTTGGCCACAGGGCTGGCCGCTCAGCAATTCTTTTTAAAAAATAGAAATTGATTACTTGATTCTAAAATTTACTTGGAAATTCAAAGGACCAAGAATAGCCAAGAGAATTGTGAAGAACAAAGTAGAAGGATTTATAAAACTACAATAATTGATTAGTCTGTGATCGGTACAAAAAGAGACAGATCAGTGGAACAGAATAGAGAGTTTAGAAACAGAATCACTGTGGTACTATGGGGAAAGTCATGGTCTTTTCAAGTGATGCTGGGTTAACTGATATCCTTATAAAAAAAAAGTGAAACTTGTATCTTCTCTCTCCCTATACACAAAATTAATACCAGATGAATATTAATTCTAAATATGAAACAATAAAAATCCTAGAAAGAAGTCATATGAGAATATTTTCATGAATTTGAAGTAGGTAACAATTTCTTAAACTAGACATAAAAAGCACTAACCATAAAAATAAAGATCTATAAGTTGGACTACATTAAAATAAGAATTTATATTTATCAAAAGACATTAAAAGAGTGAAAAGGAAGATTACCAAGTGGAGAAAGATATTTTTAATACCAACATCCAACCATGGAATCGTATTTCTATATACAAAGCATTCCTACAAATCAATAGAGAAAAGCAGACAACTTAACAAAAAATAGGCAAAAGACTTAAATAAGCATTTCACAAAAATGATACCCAAGCAGTCAATAAAAATATGACAAGGTGCTCAATTTTATTAGTCACCAGGAAAACACAAATTAAAACCAAAATGCAGGGGGCTGGCCCCATGGCCGAGTGGTTAAGTTCGTGCGCTCCGCTGCAGGAGGCCCAGTGTTTCGTCGGTTCGAATCCTGGGCGTGGACATGGCACTGCTCATCAAACCACGCTGAGGCAGCGTCCCACATGCCACAACTAGAAGGACCCACAAGGAAGAAGATACAACTCTGTACCGGGGAGCTTTGGGAAGAAAAAGGAAAAAAATAAAATCTTTGAAAAAAAAACAAACCAAAATGCAAATTAAAATCTCTGCATACCCACCAGAATAGTTAAAATTAGTAAGACTGACAATACCAAGTGTTGACAAGTCTGTGAAACAGCTTAAACTTTCATACACCCTGGTGGAAGTGAAAATGTGTATAACAACTTTGAAAAACTGTTTGACAATATATACAAAAGTTGAAATTACCCAAACCTTCCATTTTTCAATGTATAACCAAGGAAAACTTACACATATGTGCACCAAAAGTCACACACACAAATGTGCATGGCAGGACTATTCATAATAGCTCAAAACAACTCTAATGTCCATCAATGTTTGATGGATAGATATACTTTGAATAGATAAATACATTATGGTATTTTCGTACAATTTCATTTATTCACATACAGCAATGAGAATGGGTAACCTACTGCTGCATGAAGCAGTATGAATGATCCTCACAAACATTCATGTTGAATGAAAGTCAGATTTGAAATAATATATACTTTTGATCACATTTTTACAAAGATCCAAAACAGGCAAAACTGTGGTGAAAGAAGTCAGAACAGCAGTTAGCTTTGGAGTGAGGAGGACTAAATGGCAGAACAAGGGGGCTTTCTCTGGTGTTGGTGACAATCTGTTTCTTGATCTGAGTGGTTGTTATATGCATGTGGTCACTTTACAACAATTATTTGGCCAAACAGTCATGATTTGTTCACCTTTCTGTACATATAATATTTCAATAAAACATTTACTTAGAGAAAAGTTCCCTTCCAGCTTCATAGGTCTGTGAAACTTTGTGGGCAGGAACAAACAGAAGAAGGTAAATGTAACCAACGGTTCTTCAAGCAATTCTTGCAAAGCCTGCTGAAATGATAACTGTGTCCGGTCACTACAAGCCCTGGAAGGTAAAAAGGATGCTTGGGGTTTGAACTTTTTTTCTTTTTAATTTTTTTTAAATTTTTATTTATTTATTTATTTTTTCTTGAGAAAGATTAGCCCTGAACTAACATTTGCTGCCAATCCTCCTCTTTTTTGCTGCAGAAGAGTGGCCCTGAGCTAACATGCGTGCCCATCTTCCTCTACTTTATATGTGGGACACCTACCACAGCATGGCTTGCCAAATGGTGCCATGTCCGTACCCAGGATCTGAACCAGTGAACCCCGGGCTGCCGAAGCAGAACAAGCGCACTTAACCGCTGCACCACCAGGCCAGCCCCTCTTTTTAATCAACAACATAAGATCAGAACTTTATTTTACCACTTTGACAAAGAATAGTGTTTATTGTTGACATTACTAAGAAAGTGTATCCACTGCTATGCTTTCTACTTCTAAATATTATGAGCAATTCTCCCTCTTTAAATCTATTCCCAGTTAGTAGCGCCTATTTTCAAATTTCTAATGCTCCTGAGCCCCATGTATTCATTGAACATTGCATGTGTTGCTGTTGATTTTCTTTCCCCTCAACCAACAATTCTCACTGCTAAGTAGCAACGTTCAACCGCAAAGGAACCGGTGTAAATTCTCAGGACACTAGGCTACCACGGTTGTCTTCTTTCTCTTTTGTCACTTATGAAAAGTAGAAAAGTTTAGGGCAGCATTCCAAAAACATTTGAAAGACACTGTCATTGAAACTTAACTCAAATGGTGGAAAGGAAACGTTGATTAATAATCTGCTAAATCAGAGTCCTTAAGAGGAAATTCAAAAACTTTATTCCTTTCAATAATCAAGGCACAAACCGAAGAGTAGTAATAAGTTGCTGGTTTACCTGGATCTCTGGTTTTACATTCTCCATGATAGAGCTTCCTGGATCCTTGGAAAGCTAATTCTAGAACAAACCCATTGCTGTACTTCAGAGAGCACAAACAAGAATCGGGCAGCACGTTTCTACCCTTTAAAAAATTTCCATATCCCAGGTTTCTGAGAGCCATGGGGTCAACTGACTTTGGACAACTTCAGATCTGGTAAATAAACAACCAGATCCTTCTTATAAGCACAGATGGCTAGAAGCAAAATTCTTTTAGCCATGGGTTGGAACTCTCCAGGGAAAAATCAAAGTTTTTTGCGTTTCAAAAATTGCCAGTGACCTGAGGTGAGAAAGTTGAGATCCCGTTTTCCTCGATACTGGGGCCTGTGATACAACTTTGCACCTTCCTACCCTTCCAGCCCATCCTTGTCAAGAGGCTTACGTTAACAGGAGGAGACCAAGTTGAAGTTCAAATTCTTTGAAGTGGACGCTCAGCTTATCAGGCACTAATCTGTGATGTCAACATTTCTAAGATGTAAAAACCAAAACTACCATGTTTGAGGCCAGATAGAATTTGGCCAAGTCTCATTTTCCTCCTTGTGTCATCCAGCTGATATAAAGAATATCATTGTCCGTTTAGCACTCATTGATGTGGCACAAACCAAAAAGAAAGGCTATGTGCAACCGCACTCTGGCTCAGCATCTTGAAGACCAGAGTGGCATTATGAATATGTGTTTTTCAAATTGGGCTCATCTAACATCCTAAAGTCAGTGTAATCAAAAAAAATAAGCATTTCGTTGCCTTCTCAGAGACCGTAATTTGTATAAAAAGTTAATGTATTGATGTATATTAAATGTGGTGTAAACATTCTAAGAAAGTCAGGTTATATTCCAAACGTGAAGTCAAAGCACTCCGCAGAGGAGAAGGGAGCCATCAAGATGAGCCATGAAAACAAGGGACGGAAATCTTTCTCCAGTCTGCGTCTGCTCTGGGGTAAAAGTAAACCGCTTCTATCTAAGGGATTTTTTGCACATCCCGTATGCTATTCCCACACCCAGTTTTGAAATAAAACATGGCCTATGAGCTCTCTGTGTTCCAACTACTATATTTATTGACTTTAAGATGTATATTTTTCCCATTTTTACGTCTCTGAAATTGGAATATATCTTACAATTGGTGGCATCTTACAATTATAATTGCCAGCAATTTTAATTTCCTAGTGATACATAAAATAATAATGCAACTTACAATTAATCTTGCCTTAGGATCAATCAAGTATGGTATATATAAATGAAACTATTTCCTCGAATGCCAGATAATTCTTCCAGGAGCAGTTACTTAAACATTTCTCTTGACAAAAATGTTATAGATTAAAAGAGATTTAAAGATACGCTAGCCAAATTCAACGTGAGAATCTTGTTTGGATCCTGATTTGAACAAACCAACCATAAAAGGACTTTTTTTGGACCAACCAGAAAATTTTGAACACTAACTGGATATTAGGTGTTATTAAGAAATTACTATTAACTTTTAAAAACTGTAATAATGGTATTGTGACTTAAGAAAAAAGCTCCTTATCTTTTAGAGAAATATTACGGATGAAATGATATAATGTCTGGGATTTACTTTGAAATAATCCAAGGAAGAGGTGGGGGAGTAGAGGATAGAGATAAAAGAAGATTGGCCATATGTCGATATTTGCTGAAGTGGGGCGATGGGTTCATTATTCTCTTATCTCTACTCCATATATGTTTGAAACTTTCCACAATAAAAATTTAAAAATAACGTCCTAAGTTCTGAGTGACTAGTTTTTGTTTTAATACATTAATCTTTCCATAAAGCCACTCCACATACCCATTAAATTATTTTAAAATAGATTTCAATTCTCTTAAGTGATCTTCCAAATCTATATGTAAGTAAATTTCTTCATCAAAATGCATTTGCAATTTACATAACATTTATTTATTGAATGCTCTTGTATTCCACAAATACTTGGAAGTACTTAAAATTTTAAAGCCTAACATATACAACTTTCTCTCCAAAAAGTATACATTTCTAGAAAAAAAAAAAAACGCTGATGAAGCAGAGGCAGTGTTGCATTGCGGGAGAGATGGGCAGGTAAAGTGAGGGCTGCTGGGGGTTCAAGTTCTAACTCCAGCACCAACAAGCCATGAGACCTGGAGCAAACCAGGCACGTCCTCTGGGTTTCAGTTTCGTCTTTATTAAATTAGGCTAATATTAGCTGCTCTCTCTGCTGCACAGAGTGATGGGAGATTCAGAAGAATAGTAAATATAACAACCCCTTAAGTGGTTAAACATTTTTTTAAAAAGGGTACTCTTGGGGCCGGGCCTGTGGCCGAGTGGTTAAGTTCCTCCATTCCAGTGGCCCATGGTTTCGCTGGTTCGAATCCTGGGCCTGGGCCCAGCATGGCTTGTCTGGCCACGCTGAGGCAGCATCCCACATAGCAGAACTAGAAGGACCTGCAACTAGAATATGCAACTATGTACTAGGGGGCTTTGGGGAGAAGAAGCAAAAAAAAAAAGAGGAAAGTTGGCAACAGATGTCAGCTCAGGGCCAATCTTTTTTTTCAAGAAAAGGGCACTCTTGGTACCATCAGATTAGAATTTGAGGCAGTGTCAACACAGCGGTTGGGAGAGAAAAATCAGCTACCTAACTGATTGTTTTGCTATGTGACACCAAACAACCCATTTGGCCGAGTCTCTCACTGACTTATCCAAACAGAGCAGATGTTTTAGTCCTGTTGTTGCAGCCCTTGAAGGTCTGCCCTTTGCCACACGTGAAGCAAGTCCTGGCCTGGGCACCAGGCGTCGTGTTGTACTGCTCTGCAAGGCTCCAGCTGACTCTGTGCTAATAAGGACAGCAACAGTTGGGCAGACAGATTCAACACAAAGCTGATCGGGATTCAGAGGACCCTGTTAGAGACCTTAAAAGACAAGCAACGTGAACTTGTGCAAACAGAAGCAAGTGAAGCCAACTTTGCCTGGGTCCTATTACATATGTGTTGGTATAGTTCCAGACAGTTTTAAAAGTTGGCGACTTTCTGAAATATATGTCCTCGAAGCCTCTTTCCTTTGTTCTGTGTTCCTTTCATCTCTATTGGTAATGCATTTAGTCTATTCTTGGCAGGAAGGGTTCCCTGGTGTGTGTTGAGTGGAACGTCCAAGGAACTGAAAATCTTTTTCAGAGTTTCGGCTCTACACAGAAAGAGAAAGTGAGACAATTGGAACTGTAAGACATGGGGAAACTGAGCCCAATAATGTTTTTAATCCCTTCAAGATGACAATAATGGCTTTAATTTATTAAAATGCTTACATCATTTCTTTGTGAAACTTTCACCGCTTCAGAAACAAATCTAGTCACTCTTTTCAGTCTCCCATAGAATTAAAGTAATATTCCACTGAAAATGAGACGTGTTTCCCCTGATTTTCTCCTTCAGCCTCAACAATTTGCTTCTACCACTTGCTTATGCAACCAATGCCTGCCACTATTAAGCAGTGTTATCTTGCACCAGTTACTTAACTTCTCTGAACAAATACCTTGCTAATTTGTAAAATGAGTGGGTTTTGTCAGCTGTTTCTCTCAGCTCCATAATTTTTTGAACTTCTGATTCTTTAATCCTTACTAGAATGCTTAGAAAAAAGATGTTTTGACAGTATTTTCTTGCCAACTGAGGTTTAACCAACAATTTTTCTTATAATTCTTTTTCATTCAAAATGTGTCTAATGGGCATTATATTCCTTTTAGCAAATCCAAATGCCAAGTCATAAATATAACACTAGCAAATTAAATCTGACAGAATATTAAAACAATCATATATCAGATCTAAAGTTTATTCCAAGAATGCAAGGATGGTTTGATATCAGTAAGCATATTAATATCACTCAGCATCAATAAGATGAAAGAGAAAGAATATATAAATATATTCATTGATGATAAAAAGATAGTCAATGAAACTCATTTACTTTTTTCTTATTTCTAAACTGGCACTATAAGAAACCTTCATTAATATGGTAAAAAAAAATTGTCTTAAATCAATAGCCACCTCATACTTAATAATAGAATTCACAAAAACCTTCCAGGTAGCCCATGATCCTTGAAACTCCTAAAACTGCTGACAAAATTTTGTGGGTGTGTGCATTTTTCTAGAGTAAGATTTTAATTGAATTCTGAAAGGGATAGAACATACCAAAAATGCTCCACAGGCATTGCGATTAATACCAGGAACAAGAAAAGGATTCCTGCTGTTACCACTATTATTAATAATATTCTGGAATTCCTGGCTAGTGCCATAAGACAAGAAACAGAACCAAGAGGTATAACTATTAGGAGGGAAAGATGAGATTATCATTATTTGAGGATAATATGATTGTACTAAGTTCTTTTGATTGCAAGACAGAAGCATGCTCAAGCTGTATTAGTTATAGCAATTAGTTATGAAAAGACACAGGAAGTCAGGAGGAGAAGAGTCAGCCACACTGAGTGGGATGTTGCTCAGGACGAAGGAATATGTCAAATGATCTGATGGTGTGTGTCCCTTGTTCTTTACTCCTGTGCTCTCCCAAGATGATTGATCTCCTGTTTCTGCTGCAATTAACTCATCGACAGAATCCATATGTCTCTTCTTTGTAAACAAACTTGGTCTTTCCAAGTTCCTGCTCATCAGGCCAAACAGAAATGTCCGTAAATTCAGATCCAGGCCAATCTTCCTTTTAGTATAAGGGGAATGTGAAGGAGAAATCCTCACCCTCGCTGTTGTTCAGGGATATCCACACGATTGTCCAGGATCCATAAAGCTGAAATCAACTTCTGGAATGTGCTGTAAGAGTGAACACAGCCAGCTATTAACCAGATCCATGTGTATTCACTGTCCATACTTCATTGGCAAAAACTAAACTAGCCATTGAGTCTGGTCCAGGGAGGGATAGCAGTTCAATTTGCTGAAGTCAAGCTTTACATTCAAGCAGCTTGCTCATAAAACTTACACGACCTTGAGGCTTGTACAAGCCTGGTCCCATACAAATAGGATAATCATGATGATGATAATAATAGCTATAATTAGGAATGGGAAATAGCACAGTGGTTAATAGCATAACCCCCAGAACCAGACTGTCGTTACTCACCAGCTGTTTAATATAGACAAAGGTACGTAACCTCTCTGTGTCTCAGTTTTCTTATTTATAAAATGAGGATGATGGGGTTGTTTTGAGGATTAAATGAGCTATTACTTACAAAGCACTTAGATTACCTGGTTAATGCCATACAAATGTTTGTTAAGTAAACACTTAATGTCCCTGAGCACTTACCACGTGTCTGACACCATGCTAAGTGTGCCTTACATGTATTTTTTTATTTAAATTCCATAACAACCCTATGATCACGATGCTGATAATATAACAAGATGTTTAAAAAGGACTTTCTGCCTGAGTTTTGGCTGAGAACAAAACAATCTTAGCAAGTATTCCCACATTCCAGAGTTAGATGCTGACCAACTTTTGCAGGACTTTCAAACGAGGTGGTTAAGAACCAGTTTGATCCTTAGGTTAAAGAAGTAAGGAGAGAAGGCATCTTTGGAAAAGGGCATTGTAAATGGGAAGAGGACAGGAATATTTCCCTGGCCTCAAACCCAGTGCAAAGGGCATTAAGGAGAGCTTTCCCTGTGTCTCTGGAGTTTGGGGTCACAAGCATCTGGTATCTGAGGCATAGCATCCAATTCTGAAAAATCTAAAGGACTGGGACTTTCAACCTGTGGGTAGAGCAAAGAGAGCTGCCTTCACTGGGAGCAGGTTGACCTGCCAGAGATGGCAGGGCAGAAGTATGTGAGTTCCATGGACAGGATGGCCACATGGGAGGGGCAGGCCTGGGAGTCACTTTAAAGGGGCCTGACACCAGGGACACAGGCCTTTAAGCAGCAACTGGGGGGTGGGAGGTCAGCAGGACTTGTAAGTGACCATCCCCAAGAAAGACCTTGCCCATGCCCATGTCAGAAGTGCTGCTAGTATGTTCCCAAATGGAGTCTCCAAGGGACCAATAGGAACATCCCATGAGAGAAAGAGTCAGTGTTGAACATCTGTCATTTCCAGAGAACTCCAACACCAGTGTCAGTCAAGGAAAGTCACAGAGGGGTCAGCTACTCTGGCCATGGGGTTGGGGTCGGGAGTGGGAAGGGGGGGCATGGAGGTGGGCAAGCACAAGTTGGAAAGAGAGAGGAAACCAACCAGAGATCACTTCTTTTCCCTTCACAGGCTCATGTAATGAACCAGGGGTGACATCAGAGAAAGGGGAAACGAAGTCCAAGTTTAAATTTTCACATATAACTGGACATTTCAATTACCGAAATGTGACTGTTCTCTGACTACACATGATAGAGAACTTTATAGTACATAGGAGTGACTGGAGGTGTCCTAGGACCTTTCTTAGATTTCACCCAAGGGACGGGGAAAGGCTAGCCCTACAGGGTGGGTTTGAATGCACAGTAGGGGGAACAAAATAAAATTGTTTTCTGCTTGCACTCTACGGAATCCTGCTCTTTAAAGAAAATGGTTGAAATCATGATCATAGCAATAACAAGCCCCAACATTTATTGAGGACTTACTATGTGCCAGTTCATGTTTAAAGTACATAGTATGTCCCTGCTCATTTAATCCTCATGACAACCCAAGGAGGTAAGTCTATGGATTTTGTAAAACCCATTTACAGAGAATGAAACTGAGACTTAGAGAAATTAAGTACCTGTCCATGATGACACAGCTAGTCAGTGGTAGACCTGGAATCCATTCGATGTTATCACACTCAAATACGGACCCTGAAAAATCACCTCCTCACCACAAGCAACTTGTGAGCCCAGTAGCAAGTCAGGAGCTCTCTTGATGGACAAGGGAACGGTTGCAGGGAGCAGAGACTTGCTCCAAAATCTCCGGGATCATCCAGAGAGATTTCCCACGGGCTCCACACAGTGCCCTGATCTACAAGGTCCTGTCTAAACTCATGGGACCAGAGGGAGGCATTCTTGGGTAGGTCTCTGGGGAAGACTAGAAGGAAGATTGATGGCATACATTTGTGATTTTACAGCAGACTTCCTAAAGGTAACCAGCCTTTTCTTTTGTTAAGGCTTGGACTTTTTTTAATGAACTCAAGCCAACGACTTGCCTGAGGGCCCGGTACTCCTTGCTCTGTTGAGTTTGAATTGGGTACAAGATCCTGTTTGTCAGGTCTAGATTTTTTCTTCTGATACAATCAAGCAATCCTTTGCGTTACGTGACAATTTTGTTCCTGTGGTCCCCATAATTGATAAGCTTGGGTATTGGGCCTCTTCCACGAGCGCTTGCTCCCAATGTGTCCCAGCTGCAGCTTCCTGGATGACACACCCCTCTTGGCTTCCCTCTCCTTATAGTCACTACCTGGACCCTCTTGTCCCAGCTCACCTCATCCCCATGGTAGTCAGTAAACTGACTTTTGTTTCAAGTTCTTGGGGTGAGACATGAGATTATAAAGGAAGATAACGTGGGTGTCAAAAGTTAAGGTAATGTTCAGAGTTTGAAAGATAACAAAAACCAGTTGAGTATTCAATGGCTCAAGTTTGGGGATTCTCAAAATAGTATGAACGTCAAAATTTTCTCACTACAAAAATGATTGTATCTTAACACCCTGTAACTTTATTACTATACCTGAAGGGTTAGTAATAAAAAATCATAAATAGAAGAAGATATTGATAAATATATAAAAATAAAATATTAATAAATACAAAGTATATATTAAAATATACTATGAACAGTTTTTGGTTTCATTTGGAGGGAAAATAAATGGTGTTGTAATATGCAATAACCATATAAAAAAATAAAGCTTGGATTCCTACCTCACTCCATTTTCAAAAATAAAATCCAGATAGCTCAAAGATTTAAGGATGAAAAGTAAAATCATAGCAGTACTAGAAAAAAACATGGAGGAATTTTTTTTCCTTTATAACATCAAAGTAAGAGAGGGCTTTTCTAAGCATAAGGTAAAAGCCATAGAGAAAAAATGAATACATTCGACCACATGAATTAAAAATTTCTGCTTGAAAAGTTAACCATGAACAAAGTTGAAAAGCAAGAACAAACTCAGAAAAAAATATTTGCGGAAAATATGATAGAAAAAAAAGGTTAATTTCCAAGAGTCCTTAGAAAGGAGAGAGACAGACAGAGACAGAAATAACTGAAGGAGGATGAAGCAAGGAAGGAGGATGAAGAAGCATTTATCAAGACATGAAAAAGTTGTCCACAAAGAAAGACACATGTTTGTTTAAACACAGGAAAATATACTCATCTTCACTTGTAATTAAAGAAATGCAAATTTTAAAAAGAATGAGTTATTTTTGACTCATCAGAAAGTTTTATATCATGCTAGCAGAGATGTGGAGAAAGAATTACTCTCATAGAGTGTGAGATAATAAATTGGTACAGCCTCTCTGGGAAGTAATTTGTAAATGTTAGAAAAAGTTTAAATGCAAACATCCTTTGACCCTGCAACTCTTTTTCTAGGAATTTATGTTGAGAGTCACAAAGAGTATATGAATAAGGATATTCACTACAGTATTTTCAATGACAAAATACTGGAAACAACTTACGTGTCTCTCAATAAGGAGCTAGTTAAATAAATCATGGTACATTCATGCCACAGAATACCATGCAACTGTGTGAAAGACTGAGTTGCAGCATTATGAACTGACGTAGAATTGCCTCCACAATATAGTTTTAAGTAAAAAAATACAATCTGTAGGAAAATGTGTAAAGTATGCTCAAATTTGGGCTTATACAAAAGAGAGGGCCGCTCCTACATATGCATGCTTGTACGTGCATAAATGGTTTCTTTTTTTTTTTGAGGAAGATTAGCCCTGAGCTAACTGCTGCCAATCCTCCTCTTTTTGCTGAGGAAGACTGGCCCTGAGCTAACGTCCATGCCCATCTTCCTCTACTTTATACGTGGGGCGCCTACCACAGCATGGCTTGCCAAGCGGTGCCATGTCCGCACCCGGGATCCGAACTGGAGAACCCTGGGCCACGGAATCGGAACGTGTGAACTTAACCGCTGTGCCACCAGGCCGGCCCCCATATATAGTTTTTAAGGAAAACTATCAATATCATTTTGGAAGTAAAAATGATTTAAACCATCTAAAGAGGACAAACACTTTGATCCTTGATGTATCAGCAGCAGAATCAACCTGATCATCAATAAATTGTTGTTAAGGATGTCCTTGACACAATATCCCATGCCCAGCTCTTATCCTGAAGGTTTCGTTTAAAAAAATAATAAATTTCAAATATAAACATGCTTCCTCTGATATCTTTTTTTCTTTTAAAAAAATGATACAGATAACTATTTTTTGTTTTTGTTATAAAGTAAGTTCCAGTTAATCACAGTTTACTACGGAAGGTTGCATGAGCGGTTAGAAGTATTGTGAGAAGCGGGATGGAATCGTCCCAGCAGGTAAACAAAAAATCTCCCAGCAGCCTCTGGGTCAGCCTTGCCTTTTGCAGTTTTCCATCAGTGCAGAGGCAGCTGATAAAAGACAGGGGCACCACTCCAGGACCTTGTCGCAATAGGCCAGGGAGAAGCATCAGGGACCTAGAGACTGCAACATTGAGTCTGGAAATCATGGTGGCCTCAAAGACTTAAAAACCCTATTCCACACTTTCTGCAAAGAAGGCTTAAGTTAATAAAGGCATTTAGAAAGCAGGATGGGCCCTCACTTCCCTGAGTAAGTGGTGCCCACGACAATTTGAGCCATTTCCTGGACTGTGTCTCAGACCCTGTTATAACTAGCAAGTGGAAACGAGAATAAACCAGTCTCCAGCCATGTTAATTTGATAGTTTCTGTGACAATACATTTAGCAGCAATAGAAATAAGGGGAAAATCTGTAAGTTGGTTCTCTATCAACTTTATTTTCCATTTGCAGCTTAATAGCTTGTGAAACTTTATAAATACTTAATGAAATTATCTTGGTCTAAGGCAGTGGTTCGTAATTGGGGGTGACTTTGACCCCAGGGGACATTTGGAAATGGCTAGACACATTTTTGACTGTCACAACCAGGGAGTTGTTTCTGGCACCTAGTGGATAGAGACAAAGGATGCTGCTAAACATCCTACAATACACAGCGCAACTCCCACAACAAAAAACTCCCCAGCCTGAAACATCCATAGGCACCAAGGATGGGAGCCCTCAGTCTCTTTCATTTCTAGTATACAGTAAACAAAGGGCGTCTGCTTTAACTCAAGCTTATGAGAAAATCCAGGCTCCCTTTGACTTAAAATCATCAATTTATTGTTTATGAACTTAATGCAGTTCTAAAAACTATCGATTAGCTCCTAAAGTACATCTTCTTAATATTTCCTCTCTCTCCCACTTTCAAGCTGAGTTACATATTCTTCTGAGATGATCTCAGAATACTCTATCACTCTGCTACATTCTTTGTAATAGTGAATACTTAGTAATCCTTCCTTGTGTGTCAGGGTTATGCTAAGTGCTTCGTATACACTGCTCCTTTTAGCTTCACGACCACCCTCTGGTGTTATTTTCCTCTCTGGCTGACTCTGGAGTTCACCTGTGGCTTATAGAACAGTGCCTTCCTGATCACACCAGCCTGTGGTCTCTGATTTTCACATCGGCCTCCTCTCTTCCACCTGGGTTTTATTCATTTCTATATCTTCAGAGCGTCTCAGACAGACTCACACATAGTGAGATAAATGTTTGATGGATGAATGAATGGACGAATGGTTATAGAGGTACATGCTGTCAAATTTGGAATCTCGTGACATTCATAATACTCACATATAGATTCTCTGCAATGCAAAGCAGACAATCTATTTCAGTTTTTCCACACGCCAAAAAAAGGATTGAGAAATATTGTAGCATCTAGGGGCTTCTATAAAAGTATTCAGCTGAAAACGTAGGTTTTCATCTTGACTCTGTTTCAGTGTCTTAATTCAATTCCCAGTGACCTAAGAAAAGCCACATTATTCGAGAAGTTTCTACTGGAAACATTTCCTAGGAACAGTTTATTTGGTTGATCTTTCAAATACTTTGTCACGTGTAATAATATCTGAAGTAAGTGTTAGAATGGTTTCACAGTTTCTGCATCGGGTGATCCGTTGACTGGTATAATCTGTAGCTTTTTCCCAGGGCATGTGCAACCCTATTACGCCTGTACACAGAAAGCTGCATAATCACCACTTGGCTTGGACTTTAGAATGGACTTTGGCCTTTCCCTTCGTCCCATGACCACGGAGTAGCTCTTTGGCACATGGAAAAGAGAATCAAGTATGTAAGGACATAACAGGAGGCTCATCCTTTCTCACTTGGGGAATAGGAAATACAGAGAGTTTTGTTTCTATTTTTTCCAGTTGTTCTTTTTAATCACGAATGCACATTTACTTATTCACACACATTGCAAAAATGCAAATACGTCAGAATGGTTCCGTTAAAAAAAAAATCTCCAGCTCCTCATTCCTCGCTGCCAATTTCTTTCCCCATAGGTAAACATTTTTTTCTCAGTATTTTAATTTGGGGGTGGGTAATTAACATTGGCGCCAACATCAAAAACTACAAAAGGTGAATTCTCCCTCCCATTTCCCATTACTCCACAGCAGGTAATCATTGTCATTAGTTCGGTTTGTCCTTCCAGAATGAACACAGAGTTTGATAATATTTAGGAAAGAACGCTTTTCCTCAGAGTCCACTCTGTAAGCTAAATATTTGCAACCCAAAATTCAGTAGAAAATATATTAACATTTCTTGGCCTTTTTCCCCCTTTAGATACATTTTCGAACAAGAGAAAAGAAAGGCACACAGGAGAATAAGTCTCATTAAAAGTCTGAACAACTAAATAAATTTGTTTTCTTCAGAGGGTAACTTATTGTTCAGATTTTTTTTTTTAATAGATGTGTTGACTTATTAGGGAGGTAGAAGAGGAATTCTGCATGACTAGGAAAACTTTTCCCTAACGTCCACATAGGAAAATGCCTAACATCTTAGGTCTGGCCCCTGTGGTACTGAGCAAAACTCATATATTGGCTTCAGATCCTATATTGCTTATAAATCTGAACCACAAACATCTCTGTATGATGCAACTGTTCCAGGCAAGGCCAATGATTTTCCAGGAAATGTCCTCAGTATTGTACGTGTTCAAGAAGTGTGTTCTCAGTGCTCTGCTAAGAAAAAATCGCACTGTTTCTCCACGTGAGAAACGCATTTTCTAGAGTGGCCATTTTGGTCACCCTATTAAAGGCACTATTCCGGACCTATGAGAGAGGAGTTCCAAAGTTAGCTCCTGTCAGAACATGGGTCCGAGGCTTAATGGGACTGGTAAGACTTTAGTTTTCAGGCTTGCTTGTCCTTATTATTTCACTTCGCCTCCCTTTTTCCTCCATATTTGCGTAGAAAGGAAAAAAAAAACCTGTCAAGTAAATACAGCACTCAAGGAAACCATAAGTACGTGATATGAACTGTACAGCTTTTTCTCAAAACAATACCTTTTATTTAATCAGGACCTGAAAAAACCTCAGAGTCCTTTAAAGGCCTCAAAACCATTTTCCTCCTATTTTAAATCTCATTATCTTGCGGTTTTATCCTCACAGTGCGCATATAATGAAAGGAGAGAGAACAGAGTATTATTGCCTGTCTATGCACGAGACAGCTGAAGCCACAGAAATAGCCTAAGTGTTCAGGGACACACACCAAGTCAGAGAGAAAATCTAGGAAGAATTCTGGGCTCCTCCATCATCGTTAGCTCTGCTTCTTTTGCCTTTAACTCAGCAGCTCCCTTGCCTAGAACATCACACCATTAATTTGGTCACCTGGAAACCAACGCATGGAGAGGCTGGGGACTCCCCAAGACCACCTGGACCAAACATAGGAACTAAAAATAGCACGTGCCATTACCGGGACCTGATCCTTTGCTGGCTCCCTTAACCTCATGTTTGGGGTCGCAATATTAGAAGATATTGAAAGTCATGTGTCTCCCAGAGTGATGGCTTCTCTCCTGCTGTGGAGCCTGTGCTCCTGCCATCTAAGCCAGGGCCCTGGGTTTGCTATTGACAAAGGGCAGGAGGGAGGAATGCCGGGCCACCGCTTTGGAAATATGTAAAATGTCAAATGCAGAATTCTCAGGATAATTCAGGGCAAGGTGGTATATGTCTGGAAAATTCAAATAGGTCAGGGGAAAGTGTTTGGAGAGCTTGGAAAACTGTCTCAGTTTCCAGTTTACTTTGCTTCTGTGCAAACCGCCTTAAAAATGTCCACTCTCGCAGAGTCGCTGCATGTCACTACGTGTCCAGGTAAGGAAGTGACACCGAACTAAATCTCCGGGAAATCTACCCCCTCACACATCTTGAAGCCGAAAACCATTAAAATCAGACAGATTGAAAGAAAATCCTAGTCGTCTAAGGAACATTTCCATCAGAGAACAGATCCCCTGAGCTGTGAATTTTTCATTTTATCTGCTTTTTACTTTAAGGCACATTCGGGCTCCAGAGGCCTCGACAAATTGCTCACCAGTGCCTTCCCTGGTCCATGAGAACTGCTTTAACTGAGAAGGGACAAAGAAGGGAAAAAGTTGGAAAGAGAGTGAGAGAACACGGTTATAATAGTTGTTAGAACAAAAATGGATGCCTTTTTCTGTACAAATTAGTCAACCATCACATATAACAAAAACTAAATTTTGTTGGTAACAGTAAATTATTTTGTTTAAAGTAACTGTTTTTCTAATCACAGAAAAATCAGAAATTACGGGTGAACACAAAAAGAAAAATCACCCAGAATCACATCACCAGAGATAACCATTGTACAATTTATTGAATTTCTCTCCTATTTTCTTCTAGAGTTTCTTATATATACATGTGTGCGTTCACATATTCATGTAAAACAGAGGTCATGATACACAGCATCTGGAAAACCACTGTTATCACTTACCTATAGGATAAATATATTTTATAGGAATAAAGATTTATCTACATAATTAATTTTAATGGTTGCATAACATTTAACCGTATGGATGTACCTAAATTTATTTAACCAACATTAGTATTGGACATTTAAGTTGTGTACAAATTTTTCAATATAATGAACAGTTCTAGAATAAACAGCCTTATACAAATGTCCTCACATACCTATTTAGTTACTTCCTTAATACAAATTCCTGGAAGTAAAATTTCTGGGTCAAAGAAATTCACATTTTCGGGCTATTGACTCATTCAGACCATTTAAAAATAGCAAGCAAAGAAAGTTGGAGTACTTTTTCTTGAAAATCAACCTGAGTAACAAAATATTATATTAAAGGAAGAAATGAAAAACTGTATTAGGAAATATAAAATGTTTTTAAAAAATAATTATAGCTAGGAACGTTTTAAACTCTCAATTTTGTTCCAAATCTTGGTGGTTCATGGGTGAAAGAGAGAAAGGAAATGTGGAAGGGATCAAGGGGTAGACAACAAAAACCTCAATAAAACACAGGAAAGAGAAAGAGCACAGAGGGAAACACCCATACCATCCACTTCAGTCTTTTGGTCCCCTCTCCTCTGTTCCCCCTTGGCTTTTAGGCAAAATTCTGGGCTCTCAGGTATCTCTAAATGAGCTCAGCCCTGAGGATCCCAGGCCCCAGACTAACGAACAAACACACATCTACCCACCAACATTCCCAGGCATCTCACAGTGACATCCACCGGAATAGGGACCTCCCTAGCCTAGTCACAAACTTTTCAGCACAATTCTATTGGTAGAAGTTTCTATTTCACTTTCAAAACTGTAGGAGAAGGGAAAAGAAAATATTTCCTAAAGTTCATTAGAGTTTATAAGAACATGAGGTCTGCAGAAAATCCCTGGTAAATGAGACCCAAATGTCTTTTGAAAGCCCTAGAATTATCGATACCTCGCACGCTAGCCTTAACTTTGATTAACTTTTAAGTAATCAGTTCTCTATTATATCCTCCCTAACGTTTTTTGCCCCAGATAGCAAAGTGAATACAGGGTTAGATCAGCTCAGCCGCTTACTTCCTTTAGTGGGAGACCTGTGGCACCTTGACATTCGCTGAACAAATGTGCATTTGGAACTTTTAACCTACATGTTAATAAATGCTATAAAGAAAAAATAAACTGGATCATGGAAGAGAGAGCAACTTCTGATGAAGGGGTAGGGAGCAGCGCTGGGCACAGCTGGTGAGAAAGAAGCCAGCCAGCAAGGAGGAGCATTCCAAGCAAACGACACAGGTGAGGCAACGCCAGACAATAATATCAAGGGGAGTGTGGCTCAGTGGTGAATATGAACTCCCCTGAAATAAGGAGAGATGCTCTCTATTCAAAATGGAGCCATAGCAAGAGCTTGTCTTAGTCCTCTCAGACCACTCTAACGTAAAACCATAGACCAGGTGGCTTATAAACAACAAAAGTTTATGTCTCAAGTTCTGGGGGCTGAGAGGTCCAAGATCAAGGCATCGGCAGATTGGGTGTCTGGTATGGGCCACTTCCTGGTTCATAGATGGCCATCTTCTTGCTATGTCTTCACATGATGGATGGGGTAAGGGAGCTCTCTGAGGTCTCTTTTATAAGGGCACTAATCCCGTTCATGAGGACCCCATCCTCCTGACGTAATCACCTCCCAAAGACCACACCTCCTAAAACCATCACAGTGAGGATTAGATTCCAACATATGAACTTGAGGTGGGGGGACAAGTATTCACTCTCTAGCACGGCCTTTATAACTTTGGAGAAGAAGGCACAGACAAATCTCTGACCAAGTAAAAACCAGTTTGATTAGTTTCTCTCCGTTTTGAACACATCCCACTCAAATTAGCAATCAGTCCATTAACAAATATTATTTCGTTGTCATGACGGGGGGCAGCATATAGATTCTGCCCTGAACCAGCTTAAATCTAGCTGAAAAAAGGAAACGAATACTGGAAGAATTCAAACGCGTCCAAATGTTAAGCAATAGGCATTAACGGAAAGGTCAGTGAGAGTTCACAGGTCATTTCAGAGAAAAAGGAGTGGCCTGAAGTGGGAGGTGGGACTTCATCCCTTTCTCAGTAAACTCTTGTTACAAGTTTATACTTAGGCTTGGTACTGGGAAAGACACAGACACTGGGTAGCTAAAATATACCTTTGTCCTTGACTGGCTCATTGCCTAATGGAGAGGGCCTGAAAAATAAACAAATAATTACTGTTCAATGTTGTAATACAGATGCGTACAAATTACTAAGGGAACAGGCGGTATTTCTGAGAGCAGAGAGGAGGATAGACTCCACGTCAGAGGAAATGAAGAAATGACATTTGTGCTAAGACTTAAAGAATGAGAGATGTTTCATTTAAGACTTGGGTTCTAAATGCTGATGTTTAAAGTGATCTCTTGAATCACCCAGAAGGTACAGTATCTGCATATATAGCATCTAGACATCCAGTGTCTAGAAAGCCCAACATAGCCAGATTTCCCTCCAGCTTAGGAACAGATTGTTACTTCTTCTTTGAGCACCAGATGAAGAGTTGGCTTGTGTTTACTGGCTCTGTTGTATGAAAAACACTTATCTTTAAACACTGGGATTACACCCTCTGTGGTGAGATGCTCACGCTATCATATGAGAGGCAGAGGGGATCTGAGCAGACCGAGGAAACAGTAGGTTCAAGCTCCTGCCTCGTGTTCATTCAGAAACATACACTTCTTAAGTAGAATTGCCCTTTCTCCATGTCTCTTTGTAGAGTGTATAGTTGAATTCTCAAACATTAAACTCACATGTGATGTAGTTGCTCATCCTATGAAGAAAAGGGAGAAGGACATTGTAGATACGAGGACAAGATGCGGTAAGACACGGAAATGGGAGAGGATCTTGGCATGGTGAGAGAGAACCAAGAAGTCCAGGGTGGCTAAATTATTGAGTAGGGTACAAAGAAATTGGCAAAGTAGGGTCAGACAGCTTGTCGTATCATAGAAGACTCTGGATTCCACTGTGTAGGCTCTGAGGAACCATCTGATATTTTTAAATCGGGAGGTGACAGGATGGGCCTTATTTTCGGAAAGACCATTTTCGTAACATGATAAGGATGAGGTCAGCACTTTTTTTTCTGTAAAGGGCCAGATCAGAAATATTTCGGGTTTTGGGGGTCATGTGTCATAAATCATGTGTCTCTGTCACAAGTACTTATATCTACCTCGTAACACAAAAGCAGCCACGGACAACGTGTAAACAAATGGACGTGGTTGTGTTCTAATAAAATTTTATTTACTAAAACAAGCTGTGGGCTGGATTTGGCGTGAAAGGCCTGAGTTTGCTGACCCCTGGATTAGAAGATGGTGACGTTACTGGTGGAGAGATCAATAAAAAATTAGATAAAAATCTAGGTCAGTGGTGTTCAAAGTGTAGTCCCTGGACCAGCTGCATTAACATCACCTGGGATCTCTGCGGGTGGGTCCCGGCAATCTGGGTTTGAACAAGCCCTCCAGGTGATTCTGATGCCTGCTAAAGTTTGAGGACCACAGTTTAGGACAGATGAAAGGGAATGCATTTCCACATTTGGGAGGTGGCAGTAGGAAAGAATAGGATGGGACAGATGTAAGATGTTCTAGCAAGGTAGGCTCTCCATTTCTAACATACTGATGTACAACGGACAGGACTTGGGTGATTATTTGGATGGGAAGTTGGGGAGATGGAAAAGAGTAGTTAAATTCTTGTCATCTGTTGTGTTCACTTCTTGATCCCCAGCACCTAGGACACTGCTGGCATAAGGTAAGTGTTCAAAAAGTAATTTTTGATGGATCACTGAGTGATTCTCTCAAAGTTTACAGTTTAAGCGACTGAAGAGATGAGGAATGGTATTAGCCAAGAGAGAGAGTACTTTTATTGTTCTGGAACAGTTATGAGGGAAGGGGCTAAAAGGGACATTTATTGAGTGACAGCTTTGCCTACTATGTGTGAGGCAGTATGTCACACACGTTGTCTCATTTGTTCCTCAAAACAGTTTTCAAGGAGCTATTACCATCACCATTTCCCAAACGAAAACAACTGAGGTTTCCACAGGGATAAATAACATGGCACGAGTGTAACGCTGGCAGTGAGTGACAACCAAACCCAGAGCCCGGCCACTTAGCAGAACAGAGTTGTGTTTTGAATTTTAGCCAGACGGCAGAAGAGGAAAGCTCTCACTATAAAATACTATAGACCTTTACAGCTAACAAAGCAGTTTCGTAGATTATTTCTTTTGAGGGAAACCACCTTGCGTGGCAGAAAAAGCATAAAATTCTAGGTTCAAATCCCAGCTTTGTCTCTAATTCTGTGCCTGGAGGCAGCCACATGCTCCTCTGGAAAGTGGAGGCAATGATAATAGTTAATAAGGCACTATGCAAGTCAAATGGGATGTGCAAAGCACTGGCACAAGAGCTCAATAAGTGCTGGATATTATAACTTTATAATTTTTACTACAGCTCATTGTCTAAGCTCTTTCTGTAAGGATGATGACAGGCCACTCCAGCCCCCGCAAAAAGTCACCTGAGAGAAATTCTTGGTTGAAGTCTTACAAGTACCTCTTAATGAGTTTCACTGTTTTGCTCAAAGGACTTATCTCCTTGTTCAAGGTGTGTTGACATTTAAACAGGTTTTGAATCTGGGTAGGGCCCGTTCCATTTAAAGGCTGGCTTTAGCTCACATCTTTTCTCTTGGTGGCCACAATGACCGTCCATTCCGGGGTTTCAGGCTCCATTCATACCGGTTTCCCTTCTTTCATCACTTTTTTTTTCAATCTGCAGCTTCTACACAATTTTCCTGCATTCGTTCCCTTGACCATTGTCGAGTCAAACAATGGGTGAGTTTGGGGATCGGAAACCAGGAGCTGAGAGAGAAGGGTGTTCTGGAAAGAAATGCCTCCTTGTTTCAAGGGAATTCACTCACTGTTAGAAGGCAAAAAAGAAACAGGCCTAAGAAACCTGGATTTGCTAAAGAAGGAAAACTAATTACCAATTTCTGCTTCGCTTCCTTTTTTCTTTTTTTGTTTTTGTACTTAGAATTGCCTAAGAGGGTGGTGGCTCTCCTCCACTTTCAGAATCTGAGAATGTCACTTTTTCTACCTCCTGAAGGACATGTTCTGAACACCACCAGTGCCTTTATCCTAGAGAGGGTGGTTTGTGACATTGTGTTTATCAGCTTTTAGAAGAGAAACTTCTTGCTTTCTAGCATGTTTTAGGTGACTTTAGAAAACAAGACTACTGCTTTGCAACACGCCAGGTAAACAGCAGTTTCTGTTGCAAGGGCAAATGATACTTGACCATCTTGCCTCTTTGGCTCCACTGGATTAGAAAACAAGCAGAGATAAACGCAGCTTTAGTGGCGCTGGTTATACACTAACGAAAGGAATAACTGGGCCTTTTAAGATAAATGGAACTGACAAAGAGCGCATTCTGCAAAAAATAAACACAGCTATGGGAGAGTTATTCTGAGCATTGATATCCGCAAATGATAGTGGAATGATTTTGATGCAAGGGTCCTTTTTCCCAAGATTTTAAATCAGGTCTTTCCCCCTGCCCACCATCATTTAACCAAGCTTTTAGTTCTCTGATAAAAATCACGTTGTCAGAAATGACAGAACTAATTTGTGACTTTTCCCCAAATCAATTTTGATGTAATACAAGATTAAATGGATGGTTTCCCTTTTTTCCTCTACATGAATTAGAACAAATCGTACTGTTCGCGGTGTCCTGTCACACAGACTGGCTTAACATAAAACTCAGGATTTTATTGCAAGATTTGGAGAATAATTATTAGAGATCCGTGTTCCCTCAACGTTTACTGGGTCCCTACAGGATAAGTGATGATTTCTCATTGCAGAATAAGAGTCTATTGTGATGACATTTGGGACGATTTTAAGGTCTAGTCCAGGATTCGCAGGCCTTCTCAAGGTCTGCCCATTTTTGCCTTGGATTTATTAACTGGGATCATAAGAACCAACGTCTCCCAGTTAACGTTTCTCCCAGGCGGTGATGAGCGGGAGGGGGACCCTGCCAGCCATCCTTACAGTGACTTGTAGTCATAGTGATTCGCACCAGACTCCTCTGCCAATTACACCCGCCTTGTAACTCCTGACACTTAAACAGGCAGTTTCTCACATGAACATATGTTGTTCTCCCCTTTTGAGGAAATGAATCCCAACCTCAAGCACACCAGCAGGCCGTGATTAGTTCTAATCCCTGGGTTTTACGACAGGAAAAATGATTATAAGAAAATGAGGGAACTGTACGAAAACGTTAGTTTTCTCTTTTCAAAAATGGCCTCAAATCACTGCCACAAACTTTCCTTCAATATGCTTGTTAAAATGCCCTCAAGGAAATCATCCTGAAATCTATAAAACTAATAAACCTGCTCCTTAGAGTTGTTCAGCTTCGGCATAACATTTGGCAGGAAAATGTGGTCAAAGAGACTGCATCATATTAAATGGATTTTGTGTCTATTGACTACTTGTAGCACTGCTTAATTGATTTATGTATGCTTTAGAAAGCTCTCTACTATGAAACATACAATATATCATTTATAGTTTATTAAGTCCTGCATTTGGTAAAAGTTGGCATAAGGCCCTAGGTCAGGAACTTTGCCCTTCTGCTATAGCACTGTTTCTATAAGAAAATAACATTTGATATACTATATTTCCACTGACAGTAAGTTTTCTAGGACTATAAGCCACATGCAAAGGCTTCTTGCATCTCCCAGGTACTGCCCACTGTCATATTCCCACTGTGTTTGAATGAGGTTTTCCTGTGTCCTTTTGTGTCTTTGAGTTAAAATAATAAAAGAGAGAAAATAGTAAAAGATAAAGTGTATCTTAGGACCTAAGGTTTTTATTCTACTGGTTTTTAGAACTGACAGGAGAAGCCTGAGACCAGATAGAAAGAATGTTGCAATAATACTAAGATTTTGAAAACCGTCTTACGATAAGTGTATCTGTATCTATATATAACAGAGATATGAAAATTAATAAAAATAATAGTAAGTCTTAGTACACTTGCTACTGCTGCAAAGGCAGAATAGATGGGTGCCTACATTAAGAAGTAGAATCTGGGGCCAGCCCCATGGCTTAGTGGTTAAGCTCAGCATGCTCTGCTTCGGTGGCCCAGGTTCAGTTCCTGGGCACAGATCCACACCACTCATTGGCCGCCATGCTGTGGTGGTGACCTGCCTGCAAAATAAAGGAAGACAGGCACAGATGTTAGCTCAGGGTGAATCTTCCTCAAGCAAAAAAAAAAAGAACTAGAATCTGGTCCTATGTAACCAAGGTGCGACATCAAAGGGGTACCATTAGTTCTGAACCCATTGCCCTAGCCCATTCCCAGTGCCTCATCTCATCCTTCCACCTGCCAATCCTGTCTCCCCAGTTTTCCCTCCAGAACAAACTCAGAAGGTCTTGTTTCTCCTCTTCCCCTAAAACCACACAGCCAATCTTCTGAACTCACCCCAGTCCTGTGAGCAGGAACCAACAAATAAGTAATATAAGAACTAAAATTCGGCACCTCTATTTGGAGATACAGAAAAAACTGGGGGCAAAGGGAGAGTTCTGTATTGGAATTTTTTTTGAATTGTCGCATCCAGTGTTCCCATCTCCTTTGAAATATGTCAAGGGCAATAACCATGAAATGTTATATTTTTGTTTGCATTCTAAGCACTAACCAACGTTCAGTTAATAGCATTAATGGAAGAGAACACTGCCTGAATCAAGTAAAACGGTGGCTGATGTAAACATTACTTAGACTTGGCTTTGAAATGTGCTTTTGTTAAGGCATATTTACATATGGGCAGATTTGATCTCAAAATTCCAACAAAGTAAAATGGAGGCATAGCTGAAGAGAGTTGGGAAGCCATCTTGCCCCCTTATCCTGATGTCTACTCCCCCGTCCTCTGCCTTCCAGCACACCTGGCAAAGACTGCTAACGTTGTGGACAGATGTAACTCACCAGCCCAAACTTCTGGCTCCCAAATCTTTCTTGACTTGGAGACTTTTGTTTTGTGTTTTGTTTGCAATTAACTCAAAGTGCTTCCTTTGCTAACGTGTAAATATCATGTAAAAATCAGTGTAAATATGGAAAACTGAAAAGTCAAAGTAACTACTGAAAACAATGGAAGTGCTGTTAAAATTGAAAGCAGGGTTTCCTGCAGGTGATACAACCCAGATGGAAGTTGATACTGTCTTTGTGCGCCCAGCAGATTATTATGCGGGAGCATAACTGTTCACTTTGTGGATTACCGTAGGCTGGCCTCCTGCTTCTACCTAGCCTACTGTCTCTCTGGTTTTCTGTATGGCAGCTCACTGTGCTATAACGGAGCCTGACAGACCAGACAGTCACTCCCAGAAGAGTTGCCACTTAGGAGCTGTGAAAGTTTGGGTACTTAACTTAACCTTCCTGAGCCTCAGCTTTGCCATCTCAAAATGGGAATTTTTTTATACAACTCTTTAATAAAGATGATTATCGATCCTATGTGTAAAGAGCACGTTATCTGATACATCTTTTATCAATTGTGCATTAATTTGCATAGCAACATAATATTCTGATTATTTTCTTTGGCACTAAGTTCTGGACTTAGAAGAGCAAATAGTATTGTTTTATTTGATTTGAGGAGTAGAGAAAAGCTTTTTGACTAAGCACCAGTAGTCAGCTAAATTTTGCATAATTATTTCCTCCATTTTGAGTATGAGTCATCCTTCTTGCTTAATTGTGTATGAGTTAGAATCTCTTGCTGGAGTAGCTCCCTAATACAGACTACTTTAGTAACGCTACTCGTTGTAAATCTAAAAGATGCATTTACCTCTGGGAAGCTATTTAGGTTGTAGCTGCACATCCAAAATGCTTTGATAATGTTGACCAAATTCATGCTGAGTTATTGCCAGTTGAGTGAATTTATCGTGCCTGCAGTACCCTTTCTCAGCCTTGAAGACCAAGTCCTGTGTCCCCTTCTCTATGAAGCTTTCGTTGATCGCCTGATCAGAAGCTCTCTCTTTTTCCTCTCATGTCCCGTTCTGATTTGCTTATATCACCCTTATAGTATGTACCAAATTCAGCTTTGTTTTAATGTTACTTTTAAAACTTTCCTACTAGATTATAAGACCTTTGGCAGCATGAAATAGTCTTATATTAATGTAAGCAATGATCCAGTGGAGAAATCAGCCAAAGCTTTGGATCAACAGTAACCTTCTTCTGGAAACTTCTGTGAAAGTTTCAATCCAGTCCAAGCCTGCCTAGTCCTCAATTCATATAATATTTATTCCATTCAATCAATTCATCCTTCAACAATATATTGTCACATTAGTCTCTAACTATTTTACTCTTTTTTTTTAGCTACAAATAGATTATAAACTTCTTGAGAGCAGGGACTATGAATGAGATAAATAAGAACATCTCTGAAAGCTCTAAAAAAGTGTGATGCAAATGAAAGTGTTGTTGCGTTCTTGCTTTTTCTTAGCGCTTCCCACATAATTTGACACATGGAAAGAATTCAACATATACATGTTATGAGACTAACAGCAAGCACTCATAGAAGGGAAGTTTCTGCTCAGGTGGCTAGACCTTCCAGATCAACTGCTGTCTTTTTTATTTTCCAATAATGTGGGAAAAGAATACTTTCAGGAAAGTAGGAAATTACCACGGCATCAGAATATTCAATGATTTGTGAGGTGAACCAAGATGGGAAAGAAAACTGACCCTAAGAACACGGAGTGAGTGTGTAAGTCCCATCACACATGAGGATGTGAGGCAGGTGAGGGCAGCACCTCTAAGCCCAGTTGTGCTGTAAGCCAACAGGCCCATGCCTGGGTCACCTGGCAGAAATGATCGCCACAGCTGAAAAAACAAAGCGGGTAATTGATCAACCAGTGATAATCTAATACAACTGTCTCCTAATATTATCTAGACTTCTTCAGGTAGGTTGTCTAGGTGACATTGTTTGCTGATAACTGTGCCTCCAAGAAACCTTTCTGTGATAATTTTGCAAACCCAAAGTTGTACGATAGAATGATATAAATCTAGAGAACTCAGGTCCTTTATTAATTGACTCTGAGTCATTTTTTCAGTGAAAAGATTATTACTGAGCACCTACCATGTGCCAGACCAGTTTAGGTGCATTTACATCAATGCACAAGACAGAAAAATTCCCTTCTCTAAAGATTATACGCTGGGAGCTAATACAGACCATGAACTATAAACAGAAGTATATCTAATATAAATTCAGATAGTGAAAAGTAACATGAAGAAAGGGTATTGAGAATGACAAGGGGCAGGCAACCTAATTTAAAATCATGACACAGGAAGGTCTGTCTGAGGAGGCAACACTGAACAGAGACTAAGGCAAGTGACGACAATAGCCTGGGTCAAGGTGGAAGACACAGAAATGGTGAGAAGTGGTTAGATTCAGAATATATTTTGAAGAGAGTGCTGCAGGACTTGCTAATGGATTGGATGAGGAATTTTAGAGAAATACAGGAATCTGACCTTTCTCAGCATTGATTAACATCAGAAAATGACCCTCCAATTCAGCTGCGTAAGAGTAGGTGCGCCGGGATACGCCCACACCAGTACTAATGTGAAAGAGTTGAAGTTTGTCAAACAACCACTTGACCTTACAGCAACCAGTTAGTGACTAAATTGAACCATCAGTTGCCAAATAAATTCTTGAAGTGATTCTACCATTTCTTTCCACAATTTTTGCATGTGTGTCCGTATGTCTATCTTTCTGCTTACTTATATAGACTACCGTTACACCCAAGTAGACACCTGTATTGGAAGGACACGAGGTCGGGAGTCGAAGGGTAATGGTTTACAGCCCAGCACTATCGTCCTTTGGGTGAAAAGAATACAACCATCTGGAGATTCCCAAGTGTTTAGATAAGTAGCTGTAATTTCTCCTTTTTATCCAACGGTTTGCTGTCATGTAAAACACAGCAATCATGTGAAGATGTCATCCGAGAATAGCAGTGGCATATCACTTCACTAATGATGCTTTACTTAGACCTGTTCAGACCCAGAAAAGCACCCAGAATACAAGATCATAAGTAAATTGCAAGAACACCAAGAATAATATGACACTCAGCAAATCTGAAGAAAATCTTTGTAATAGCAAATAACACCCATAAAACCAGATGCTAAAATTGAAAATGAGGAGGTGACAGCACCTTGCAAGAAACAAAGCAGTTGGTCCTCAAATGCGAGGTGGTTTATATACTTTTTTAAAAATCAAAAACTTGGGGCTGGCCCAGTGTTGCAGCGGTTACATTCGCACATTCCACTTCTCGGTGAGCCAGGGTTTGCCAGTTCGGATCCCGGGTGCTGACATGGCACCACTTGGCAAAAGCCGTGCTGTGGTAGGCGTCCCACATATAAAGCAGAGGAAGATGGGCATGAATGTTAGCTCAGGGCCAGTCTTCCTCAGCAAAAAGAGGAGGATTGGCAGTAGTTAGCTCAGGGCTAATCTTCCCCGCCCCCCCAAAAAATCAAAAACTTATATCCACTTGGTTTTTCAATTCAGTTCCTTCAGATAAATCAAGTTACTCAACAGTAACAGCATTTAATATTTACGATGTCAGATGTCAAAGAACCCTTACAAATTATTCCACAAAATATACCAATGTGGGAATGCCTAATTTTTTATGGATGAAGGATGAAGAAACTGAGACAAGGCCCCAGCTAATGTCCCGCCTGTGGCAATTGAGCAAGTTGGTGATGGAGCCAGGAGAACATAGAGGACAAGCCAAACAGCACTGTGTGGGTGAGAGACAAGATGCAAACTGAGTTCCCATTTCTAATTGACTCGCGCATTGAATTACGCGGCTACATTGCTTTCTTTGGCATAAATTGCATAGATTCTTTTTTTTACTACTTCAGCCACAGAAGTAGAAATACTTTTACACTAATAGACATGTAATAGACATAATCAAAGTAACACCATGTATAGAAAACTAGGGGCCGGCTTGTTGGCGCAGCAGTTAAGTTTGCTTGTTCAGCTTCAGTGGCCCAGGGTTCACCAGTTTGGATCCCAGGTGTGGACCTACGCACCACTTGGCAAGCCATGCTGTGGCAGGCATCCCACATATAAAGTAAAGGAAGATGGGCACGGATGTTACCTCAGGGCCAGTCTTCCTCAGCAAAAAGAGGAGGATTGGTGGCAAGTGTTAGCTCAGGGCTAAGCGTCCTCAAAAGAAAACCCAGAAAACTAGATAAGGTGAAAAATGAAAGATAACTACTCTTTAGAATGTTAAGATGTAGAAAAATATATTAAGGATGGTAATTTCAAAGATAATTATAAATATGTATTCAAATACATAAAATTTGGTGTGACACAATTGTGGATAACGTTGAATTTCATTGAATTTTTGTAAATGATGCCTTCAGGAATCACAAAAGGACATACATGAGAAAATATATACACTAATCCAGAACTAGATGGAAGACTATGACCCAAGGAACAAAATAATTAGAAAAATCATAAAAATAACTTTTGGAAAAATCTGAATGTAATTTAAGTGGGACTGTTGGCAGGAATATTGGCATAATTAACATGACTTTTAAATATTCACAGCAATCTGTTAATAAAATTATCATCCAGAAAGAACTTTCTCAATTATAGCAAAAAAACAAAACAAACCCCCCACTAGGGTACAAATTATCATGCCCAAGACTTGGATGAAATGACGACTTTATGCTCAGCTCTTGAGGTCAACAACCAGCCGAATCAGCTGAGAGATGACTAAAAATATAGAAAGCAGACTTTTATCATCATGGATTAAGGGTTCCTAAAATATCTACATTTTTCCTGCTGCTGATTCATTATGAAACAATGAAAAACTTACCATGCACACACAAGCTAAACTTTCAAACACTTTTGACCTAAAGCGTGTAATAAATATTCTCCTCTCTGGTGCCAAAAGGTCCCGTCAGTTCAGAGAGAATTTGCCTACATAATGCCAGACATCTGGGCAAAAGCTGCAAATTTTGGTCAAGGATTTTAATGTTTTGTCGACATGGTGCCAAACCTCTGGGTATTTGAAAATATCTAGATAATTGACTGACTTTTTACTTTTCATCCAGATGTTTGGCATCAGAATTAAATACCATCTTACTGTTTAAGTGCATTTGTGATGTGAAAAGCACTCACAGTGTACCCTTAATGTTAAAAAAGAGAGGTTCAAAGCCATATACGAATTGTGAGCCCAGTTTTGAAAACGAAAATTGTATGTATGCCTACAGAAAAGAACTCAGAGGGAAACAGACTGAAATGTTTACAGAGATTATTCATTCTCTGGATGGTGGGATAATTGCCGATCTTTATTTTACTTGAAGTTTTAAAAACTTTTTCTAATGTTCTTCAGCGAAACATGTATTGCTTTTATAACCAGAAAAGCATTTTAATTGTGCGATTAGGCAGTGTCAGTTAACTTGGAAACTAAAAAGTAAGTCTCATTTATGGCTTGGCATTGTGTACATACACTTGTAGCTATGAACCTACTAGTAGTTACACTGGTTTTAGAAAAGCAAGTTCAAACTAAGTTAGCAAAGATATGAAAGCTCTGGGAATCTAGTGACTACTAGGCATATGTGGCTGGAAACAATGGGCCGGACTGGTTTTTTCTCAGTGAATTGACTAGAACTTTTTATTTTGCACGCATCTCAGTGTATGCCCACGCACACGTATGCATTCAAGCTCAGAACACCAGATGCTGTTCTCAACATCGTCCGCTGCTTGACTGGTGCATGGAGAAGCCCGCTCCCAACGGTCCCTCCTCTTGACACCACCACTTCCCACTGCCTGTATGCCTTCTGACTCCGGTCCCCTTTCCTCTTTGGGGTTGACAAATTAAATTTAGCTCTTAGTCATTTTCTTGCTGTTGAAAAGTTCCTGCACCGTTAGACATGTAGAATGTTAGGGTCCTCAGCATGTCTGGTCCAAATTCCTTGTTCTTTAGGTGGAGAGACTGAGGCCCAGGGACATTAAACGCCAGGCCTAAGATGTTACAATCAAGTCAAGACACAAAGGGTCGGTTTCCAGCGTGGGCATTTTTTGCTACACAGTGTTAAAATATTCTAGTCCCTAAATTTCCTCATCTATAAAATAGAATAAATATTTGTATGCAAAGTTCTTTGGGATATTTGAGATAGAAACTAAAATCTAAATATCAAGTATTGTTTTGGCACTCTTTTTTATTGTATTTTATAAACTCTGCCATTAGTAATGCTTAGAAAAATTAGATATAATCTAGATTGAATCTCAAATAGGATCCTAATGAAAATATAAGCTCCTAAAGCCTCAGGATCTTAATTGTTCTGAAATTTTTAAGAAAACAAGTGTTCTTGAGATGATCTAAACAGTTCCAAATTAAATAAAGACCAAATGGTAAAGTTATCTGGAAACTTTTGAAATGGAAAATTTGAGATCCTTTTTAAAAAGTAACAAAACGAATGAAGGACTGTGTCGGCTGATTTTTTTTTTCAGCCTTTGTAGAGAGCAAAGCAACCATAATTCACTGATGAATCCCATACACTCTTCAGTCGTTGTTAATCTTAAAAAGCTGTTCAATAAACAACACAAAGTAAAAAAGCAAACACTATACTCTTTAGTTTATTTTAAACTTCTTTCCATCGTTCAAGAACAAATTGAACTAATCCGAAAAAACACCAGGTAAACAGATCTGAAAGAAAATGGCTGCCTCTTTCCGAGCAAATTTAAAGCTATTTAAACTTACGAAATACTAGGCGGTAAAGCTTCTGTCCCTCCAAATGCCTGTCCAATAGGAGAGAAGAAAGAACAAGAATAATCATTTCTACGGCAGCCCGGGGTTCACCAGTTCAGATCCCAGGTGCGGACATGGCACCGCTCATCAAGCCATGCTGTGGTAGGAGTCCCACATATAAAGTAGAGGAAGATGGCATGGATGTTAGCACAGGGCCAGGCTTCCTTGGCAATAAAGAGGAGGATTGGTAGCAGATATTAGCTCTGGGCTAATCTTCCTCAAAAAAAATTTAAGGGGCCTGCTGGGTGGTGCAGTGGTTAAGTGTGCACATTCCACTTAGGTGGCCCAGGGTTCACGGGTTCGGATCCTGGGTGCAGACATGGCACTTCTTGTCAAGCCATGCTGTGGCAGACATCCCATGTATAAAGTGGAGGAAGATGGGCATTGACATTAGCTCAGGGCCAGTCTTCCTCAGCAAAAAGAGGAGGATTGGAAGCAGATGTTAGCTCAGGGCTAATCTTCCTCAAAAAAAAAGAATAATCATTTCTAGGCAGTGAGCCCTGCAGTTACGTGCAACTGCTTAACTCAGTTCTTCACAGCCAGACCCAAGAAACACTTCCACGTTGTAAAGAAGATCACAAAACACACACTTAGTGGGTCCTGGAAACACCTTTAACTCTTGACACTTCTAGGTTTTTAAAAAAATTATTTATTTGCTCAAGACATGTAAAGTGTGAAAAGAAGCAAGAAGTTAATCTTTAAATACTTTGTCTTTTCTCTACATTCAAGGTTCTTTTCATGAACCAGGGCTTGGGGCCGTAAAGTTACTAGTATGCAGGCTCATTATTGCTCATCTATGTGTGGTATTTATGTTTTCAAAGCATTTCACCATCATTAACCTCACGTCAGCTAAGCAGCATATTGGCCTTGATGGAAAAATGATCTCATCCAATGTGGAAAATTCTGTTCCTAAAAACCACACCTGAAACAGGAAAACTTCTCATGCCTTTGTCTGTGCCAGAACATTCTCAGAATGGAGGGCTCACAAAGTTGTCCCCAAAATCTTTGCAAAGGGGGAGTTTTGTCTCATGGAATGGACTTTGTTTGGGGGGCATCTTTGTTTGTTATTGGCAGTGATGGTGGTGTTTTTGGTAAATTTTGTTTGTCTCGTTTTGTTTTGGGTTGGTTAGGTTTTTCAGAAAGTAAAAAAAAGGATGGTTAAGTGAAGTCATTGTCAAAGTCAAAACTGGAGACTGCCGGCGTTCTAAGACAACTTAGCTGATGGTCTAGTGTTACCTTTGAGATAGAACAAAGGTTTTTACGCAGTGAGGCGGTGGGAGGATCAGGGACTCTAAGGACAATTTCCCCAGAGAAAGGTCAGACAACCAAGCAGTCCATTATAAGGAAAGTTTGCAGTCAAGTGTTGATGAAGGGAGCAATTCAGTTCTTTGCACAATTGCTAGTTTTGCATCCTGTCATTCACTCTCTTCTCAAGAACGGTTCAGAGCTGCTGAGCTGTCATGAGCATGACTTGATTCCTATGAATTGACTGTGTTCCAAAAGCTCGTTATTGGAAAACTTTTCCATTTGATGCTAAATATAGGATCTTATATAAACAGAATGTATTACAGGTCAAATCCTGTTAGCACGAATGCTAAGAGGCTATCCAATTTGGAGTTAGGAAGGGAGATGGTATTAGAATTTTATGGTACACATCAAATCTGATTACAATTACATAAAACAAAACTATTTTCAAGCCCTCGTCAATGGGCAACATATTTCAATTGTCAGTAGAAAATCCTTAAGAGTTCTTCAAAATGAGAGTCGCCTTAAATGAAACATGAACTATTCTCAATCTTTTTCATCCCATGGTGACCTCATCCTCCTGAACTTGCATACTTATTCCTGTACCACTCATTTAGAATTTAAGCATACATTGCTGTGTGACACGCTCATACACTGTTTAAAGCATACCATTATCTAGCATTTCCACGTATTTCTATTTGTCTCTTCAACTTGATTGTAACGTCTTTGAGGGCAAATAGCCAGCATTTACTTCTGTGTGTCCTTCCTATTGCTGAGTCTAGAGAAAGTCCTTAGTAAAAGGAAGGGAGAAAGGAATAGAAGAAAGGAACGAGAAGATGGTGTGGCAAATTGGGGAAGAAGAGATGCCCATCTGAAAGGGCCTCATTGGGATTTCAGGGCGGGGGGTGTTATTTAATAAGCAAACCTCTTACTTAATTTGTGAATTAAAATAAAGGAAGAGAATAGACCCAGTATAGCTTTCTGCTTATGAACAGGCTAAGCTTATAAACTTGTAGCTCTCAAAAGCACTTCTCCCAAACAGGAGTGTGAGTTCATCTTTTAAGCTTTAGAACCAGGTTAATTCACATTCTATCAGTCATCTTTGCACAAAATGGATTAGCTTCATCTGCAATGCACATGTGCAGAAGGAAGCCACTCCCTTCCTTGATGATTTCTGCAAGGGCCTAGGGAACCCCTTAGCAGATAGAGGATCTTCCTTCCTGACGCTGACTCTAGCATTGAACCCATTTGAATGTGTCATAAAACCAGGGGTACTAGTGGGGTGGGGTCTTGACAGGAAACTTTCATCAACAGCCCTTCAGCCATTTAAGTAGCACTTTGGCATGTAAGTTCTCCAATTCCTAGCCCTCTGCGGAATTGACATTAGGCTAATAGACCTCTGGGTTTGCTCCTGCATCTGAAAGTTCTAAGTTAAAAATTTGTTATGTAGGGCAACTTCTGTACCAAGAAAAATTAACCCTTACTCTTCAAGAGAATCTTTGGAACTTCAGTGTGACCTTGATCTTGAATAATATCTGACTGAAAATACAAAACCAAACCTTTGTGACCATGATGCTGTCTGTCTCTTAGAGAACTGGGTCTTACAGAAAGATCTTTAGTCTTTGGCTCCCAGCTCCTTGCAATTTTTGTAATCTTTACTTTCTTCCATTTACTCCCTAGGGATTGCCCTGTGGACGCAGTGATCAGATAATTAATGTCCAAACCAGGACATATTGGGGTTTGGTTTGATTTTGATATAGATCTTTTTTGCAATTCTTAAAATTGAGGTTTAATTCACACGACATAAAATTCACCATTTTAAAATGTACGATTCAGTGGTTTTTAGTATATTGAGTATTTAGTACATTTATTGCTTCTATCTCATTCCAAAACATTTTCATCATCCCTGAAGGAGACCCCGTACACAGTAAGCAGTCGCTCCTCATTCCTTTTTCCCCCAGGCCCTGGCTACCACTAATCTACTTTTGGTCTCTAAGAATTTGCCTATTCCGAACATTTCATATAGATGGAATCACATAATATTGTATCTGGCTTCTTTTATTTAGCATAATACTTTCAAGGTTCATCCTTGTTGTAGCATAAATCAGTACTTCATTCCTTTTCATGGCCAAATAATATTCCATTGTATGGCTGTACCTCATTTGTTTATCCATTCATCAGTTGATGGACATTTGGATTGTTTCCACCTTTCAGTTATCATGAATGCAGCTATGAACATCCATGTACAAGTTTTTGTGTAAATATCTGTTTTCATTTCTCTTGCATATATACATAGGAATGGAATTGCTGAGTCATATAGGAATTCGTGTTTAACCTTTTGAAGAACCAGCATGCTGTTTTCCACAGTGGCAGCACCATTTTATATTCCTACCAGCAACTTATGAGGGTACCAATTTCTTCACATCCTCATCAACACTTACTTATTTATTTTATTGTAGCCATCCTCATGGGTGTGGCATGGTATCCCATTGCAGTTTTGATTTGCATTTCCCTAATGATTAGTGATGTTGAGCATCTTTTCATGTGCTTATTGGCTATTTGTATACCTTCTTTGGAGAAAAGTCTATTTAAGTCCTTCGCACATTTTTAAATTAAGTTGTCTTTTTATTGTTGAGTTGTAAGAGTTCTTTATATATTATGGATACTAGACCCTTATCTGACATATGGATTGCAAATATTTTCTTGAAGATATATTTATAAGTGAGGGAGAGAGCTATTAATGCTTATTCAGATAGAGCAGGCATAAACAGAGACTGTTTCAGGAAAAACAGGACATATGGTCAACCCACCTATGAAGGATCTTGATCCAGCAGGTTGAAGAATAAATGTTATGTTAATTTTAATGGGACAATTGATCTCTCTAAATAATCAAATATAGTTAATCAAACTAAGTACTCTCCCTGCACTACTCATGGTGCTAGCTACTGTGGAAAGGAATCTAAAGAAATATAAAAAAATTTCATGAGCCTTTAAGCAACTTAAGGTCAAAACAAAAGGACAGAAGAAGCATACACATAAAGAAATAACTAATAAGGTAAGGCACTATGTGCTATGGTGGCTTAGAAGAAGAAATTAGTGTTGCAGCACTAAGAGAAGTTTTAGCCTTGAAGGATAGACAGCACTGAGATCAAGAGAAATTTTATTTAAAAAAGGATATGAGCACCAAGGGCAGTAGTGTATGTACCAGACGTGCTAGAGAGTCAAGAAGTGTCATGCAACCCCATCTGCTTCTATGGCAGAGAAAGAACTGACAATAGGGTGTGTGTGTCACACAATGGTCATGGTCTCCCCTTTCCACCTTCTTATATTATCACCCCATTAGAACAGGGAGAAAGGTCTCTGAAAGTGAGAAAGGCACATACTATTCTACAGTTGTGCTTAGAGCTCTCTTAAAATGCTGCTTTTAATCAACACTGATAAAAAAAGGAGTAAGAAAAGACTGGATTACAGGAAACACCAGAAGACATGTTTCCTCCCTCAAAATGTATTAGGATCCACCACTGCTATGATGGAAACTGTAAATAAAGTTGCTTTGCCAAAAAAAAAAAAGGTACTTTTGAAGAAAAATAGCTGCCATTCAGAACACTTTGACTCAATGTTGTTGCTGCTTCATTGCATACTGCCCCAACTAGAAATTATCCCTCGCTTTGTACTTGCCTAGTAGCACTTACGTCTCTTATTGTTAGATGTGAACAAATCCACTTTCTAATAAGAAAGTAAATTCTGTGAGGACAGGAGATTTCCTTTTTTTGGGGGGGTGGTGAGGAAGATTAAGCCTGAGCTAACATCTGTGCCAATCTTCCTCCACTTTGCACATGGGATGCCACCACAGCATGGCTTGATGAGCAGTACATAGGTCCATGCCCGGATCTGAACCCAAAAACCCAGAGCCCCAGAAGTGAGCGCACAAACTTAACCACTATGCCACCGGGCTGGCCCCAGGAGCTTTCTTATTTACTTGTCTGAACCTGTGCTAGGGTCTTCCATCTGCCCCTCCAGATCTCCTGGTCACAGGGCTCCCCTCTACTCTCACCTCCTGTCGGCTGGCCTATATGGGTCAACAAGCTCCAAGCCCTCTAGATTCCTGCCAAGTTCAGTCGGTGGGGAGCCCTGGGTGGAGACGGGCGGAAGGAAGAAGAGTGAGATCAGGATAAAGGTGCCCCGGCTCCTTTTCTGTGAGTCCTCTGCTCTTTGCAACTCTCTCTCTGGCTGGGTTCCCTTGCTCTCTCCCTCTCCTTGTCCCTTCAGGACCTCGGGATGGGAATAGGCGTGCTGATGCTCGCCTTGGGTTCCTGTACAATGCCTTTTGTAAGTAAACTCCCCTTGGATTCTCCTGATTTGAACATGCCATCTGTCTACCCTTGGGACCCCAACTGATACACTCCCTCATGGTACCCAATCCTTTGCTGGGTGCTTAACAAATATTTGTTAAATAATTAATAAATGAATAAATGGGAGCAGATGCTTCCATTTCATCTTGTTTCCCCTGACAGCTACTACTTGGGCAGAGGTGAAATTTTTGATAAAGCCCATGACACTGGTGAATTCTCAGTTTGCACTTAGTGTATAAGTTGACTTAATTGAGCAATCTTTTTTTGGGGGGGGGTGAGGAAGATTGATCCTGAGCTAACATCTGTTGCCAGTCTTCCCCTTTTTTTTTTTTCTCCCCAAAGCCCCAGTACACAGCTATATATCCTGTTGTAAGTCCTTCTAATTCTATGTGGGACGCTGCCATGGCATGGCTTCATGAGTGGTGTGTCGGCCTGTGCCCAGGATCTAAACCAGCAAACCCCAGGCTGTGGAAGGAAAGCACGCAAACTTAACCACTCAGCCTGGGGGCTGGCTCCCTCTATTTTTAATTTAAAAATGCCAAGTAACATGTCTCATTGCACGATAATTCTGCTTTATTGTATCACCACAGTAATTAAGTACATTGTTTTCTGGAAGCCCAGCAAAAGCATGTAAAGGTGGAAACGGGGGACATTTTAATTTTTTTGATTTTATTTTTTTCTGAGTTGTACAATGTAAGTGACGTGTGTGTGAGACACTGTGTGAGTGTAATATCGAAGGAATAAGAGGAAAAGGTAGTTTTTCTTTCATTTCAAAAACTTCTTTCACTTTTTCTTGCAATTTCTTTTTCAGTCATTATTGCGATCTCTGTCTTTGCCAACGATGACCCTGAATGCTTTTGATCACAGGGCAGGAAAAGCCCTGGGGTGGAGGGCTCTCAGTTTGAACTGAGGTCTTCTCACCTCTTTCAATTTGGCCTTTGCTTGGCTCACTCTGATTTTCTGTTCTGTGTTGATTTGTTTATGGAGTGTGTGCGTGTGTTTGTTTTCAGCACGGCCATGTGAAAGAAAGGGGAATTTCCTACATTCGAGCATGCTTACCCAAAGACATTCCTTTTAAACTACCAGCTTTCCCACAGAAGCAAGATATCCATAGCCACTTGCCCCACAAAGACCAATAACACTTTTTTTTTCTTTCATAAATGATTCCCTCGGTCCTCTCACCTTCTTGAGGACGAGAAGAAAGAAAAAGACGTAGCATGGGCCTCCATTTTATCCCTTTGTACCAGAGCCTCTACAAACTTGAAGAAAAAAATGTCTATTAGAAATGACAAATATGCCCACCCAGGTTCTCTTTACCAAGAAATTTGATTCGAATGAGAACATGAATGATTATCAAAGACCAAAGAAATGGTGATCATTTCAGTGGGCCCTGAAAAGAAAAATGAAAGTGGGAATATAGATTGACTCTCAAGCAGGATTAGAAGATAAAAAACGAGAGTCTCAAAGAAAACATTTGTGGAACACCTTTTTTGGTGAATTTGAAGTGAGTCACCCCGTAAATCTCTTGGACGTTTATCTGACGGGGCACAATGGGTGTGGCTGCCGTTATTTGCCTGCACACCCTCCCTAACGCTTTCTAAATTGAGAGCTCGGTACATGACCTTTCTGGAAAAGTTTCTCTCGAATTGTTGCCTAGGCTTGTCGTGGCTTGTCCCAAACAACTGTCTTCAGTGTGTCTTTGTGCCCCAGTCCAGCTGTTCTGAGCCTTGTTGAGACCGACTGTGCTCCCGATCTGGTCTGGACCATGAGGAGACGTGGCAGGGAGGGGGCTTGGCCTGCATCCTGCTGCAGTGACCATGTGTTAGGTTGCTTTCTTCAAATAAATATGCCATTCTTAATTATATTTTTGTCAAAAAGTAATTCTCAATGATTGCCCAAGAGAAATCCAATCATAATTATCTTCGTATTAATTTTCTTGTGAATTCTGTAAAGCACAGATGAATCGTCATCACTCTAGTATGTTTGAATTTCCAATATTACCCTGATTTCAAGCCAATTAAGCTTGATTTCTGATTTGGTCAATTCACCAAAAAATTTCAGGAAGCCTAGCATTGCTTAGCAACTTCAGATTCATGTCCAGTTGACAGGACAATAACGAATGCTTAATCGCATTTTGCATATAGTTTAGGGTGCATATCAAACCTTGAAGATTCCAGACGGGCAAAGATTGTATTAAATGGCATATTTTCTTATCCTTTTATTTCTCTTTATCCCTTCTCATATAGCTTGCAGAAAAAGAACCATTTCTTTCAGAAAAATCCATTTCAATGGACCCTCCCTTCAGATAGAAAAACTGAGTGAAATTGAGAAAATAGTTAATTAGAATACTTCCTGGGGATTCTCTGGGGAAAGGCAAGGAGGAAAATAACTGAGATTTACAGTAGATTTAGAGAAGAAAACAAAAACAAAACTCCCTCCCAAACCATGATGCAATGATGAACCAGGAATGAGAGCAATGAGAAATATAGTCCAAACCTAGAGAGGAAAAGCTATAACCAAAAGGAAATAAACAATCTGGGAACGGGAGGGTCTCTGTGTATTTCGACACCAAAACCTATGAAGTTTTTGTAATCTTGCTCTCTTCCACAGTGCCCTCTGGAAAGCACTTTAGGGGTTAATGTGATTCTGAAGCTATCTGGGGAACAAATCAAATTTTAGGCCCCCAGCCCTGAAGCCGATAAACGGGTTGTTGACCGTTTGATGCTGGTGCGTCACTGCCTCTCCCGGTTCTACCAAGCGGACGCTCCTCAAATTGAAGTGCTGCTTTAGGAACGAGGAGCAGAAATAGCAATGCGGAGGGGTGGAGCCGGCTTGCTCTGAAGAGCTTTTTGTCTGGTGATTCTGTGACTAAAGATAATATTTGTTTATCTAGTATGTTTAACTTGTGTCTTGTAATCCGGGGAGCTGGAAAAAAATTGTGGAATTACAAGTAAGTTAGTGAACAAACCCATAGCATAGGGTATAATTTCTAAGCCTGGGAAGGGCAGGAAGGACAAAATCAGCAGTTATGACAGAATGTATTTTTTCTGTGCTCTCTCCAACCCTTCCAGGAGGATAATTTTACAATTAAAGTGCCGATGGCACAGCAGCATTTGATAGAAAGTTATGTTGCATTCCTCATGGAAGCCACTTTCCTTGAAATACTTTCTTACTTAGAACTCTCAATTCTTGCATAGTTAAATGATTTAAAAAATAATAAAAGAAAAGAAGTCTTTCAGAGGCACTCAGGAGCTGGAAAGCCCAGGGCTGCGGAAAACTGAGAGGGTTTTAAAACTTTCACATCATCCAAACACCAAAATGTGATTAAAGAAACTCTGTGAATAGACCAGATATTATAGCAGAGACTTGAGTGACCGGAAGAATGTGGGGTCTCGGGGCAACACATTTAGGCTCTTTAAGGCTAAGAGGCCCAGCAAAATTCCAGAAGGAGAAACCGCCTTCTATCACAGCGTCATATTCTCAGTAAGATCGGCTCCTCCTCTTTCTCTGGTTCCAGGCTCGGCTCAATATTGTTGAAGTAAAGCCAACAGCAAGTTAGCAAACCAGCAGGGAGCAAATCGATTATACAGTTAACTGTGGAAAAACTGAAATTCTTTATTAAGGGAAAATGAAATACGGTTAATTTATGCTTCAACGGAGCCTTTCCCCACGTGGCATTTACTCTGCTGGTTCTTTGACTTTGCTGTGAAGCTGTAACTCGGCCAAAAAATGACAGAAGCTTTACTGATTTAAAAATAAGGCAGGTTTTGAGCTTTTTTTTCCCCCTTGCATGATGATTTTTCCAGCTACAATTACTGTAACTCACTCATTATAGAGGATAACATAGCAGGCAAACAGGCAAGAAAAAAAGTGTGGTGAAACAGTTGGCAGGATGTAAATTGAAAGTCTTTGCTGTCTAATTTTAAACAGTATTTATAGAGAGCACCCATAATACAGCATTCAACGTCTCACACAAAATCTCCTAAGTAGTAGAAACATTTACTGAAGTTCTTAGCAAAACTAGTGGACCCTTATAAGTAAAAGAAATGAATAAGACCCTCAAATCCACATTTAAAAGGTAGAATCAAGGTTAGGTACATCAGTTCGGTGTAATTTTGAATTATAAAACCTAATGCTGAGGTTCCCCTTCAGCCCAATAACATCAATGATTTACACACGGAAAGAACACTTTTTAAAGATCTGTATTATATATCGTGTCATATGGATTCTTAAAACAGCCCCAGGTTCAGAGAAATTGCTGTGTTTTTTTAAACTTTTTATTTGGAGATAATTGTAGATTCTCATATAGTTGTAAGAAATAATACAGAGAGAGTCCAATTCCCGTTGCCCAGTTTCCCTCCATGGTAACTTCTTGCATAATTATAGTCAATATCACAACCAGGAAATGAACATTGATAGGATCCAGCAAACGTATTCGGAGTACATTCAGTTCTCCTCATTTGTGTGCGTATGTGTGTGGACTTAGTTCTATGCAATTCTATCACACGTGTAGATTTATGTGACCACCACAAGTCAAGCTATAGCACAGCTCCATCACAAAGATCGCTCGTGCTACCCTTTTGTAGCCACAACCCCCTCCATCCTACCCCTCTCTCTGACCCCTGGCAACCACTAATCTGTTCTCCATCTCTATAATTATGCCTGTCATTTCAAGAATGTTATATAAATGGAATCATATAGTATACAACCTTTTGAGATTGGCTTTTTCACTCAGCGTAATTCCCTTGAGATCCATCCAAGTTGTTGTGTGTATCAACAGTTTGTTCCTTTGTATTGCTGAGTAATATTGTGTGGTACGAATATTCCACAACTTATTTAACTGTTCACTCGTTGAAGGATATTTGGGTTGTCTCCCATTGGAAGATATTAGACATAAAACTGCTGTAAACATTTGTGTATAGATTTTTGTGTGAATGTAAGTTTTCACTTCTCTGGGATAAATGTCCAAGAGAATTGCTCTGTGTGTGTGTGTGTGTGTGTACTTAGTTCTACGCAATTTTGTCATATTGAGATTAGTGTGTCCACCACCACAATCAAGTTATATATTATTCTTTTAGCAGTAAAAATATAGTAATATACATCTCAAGAGCAACCTGCTTGACCGTTTGCTAGTAACGCAATATCTGCCCTTAATTCAAATATTTATTAAGCATCCACTGCAGTGCTAACACTGTGCCAGGCACTAAGCCAGACAGAAAGAAGAACAGATCAGAGCCACCACACAAGTATGGTGAGTTGGGGCAATTGCTCAACACCCTATGGTGTTGCTAAAATTGATCCACAGTACAAGGATCCCTGGGGCCAGAGTTGGCTTCCTGACAGCAAAGACCCTTTTCCACAGTCTCTGACTATAGGATGCGCTTTTGTAATATTTTCTCCTCCTTTCAGTTTATGGCTACTCAGAGAAGGACACCTGTTGAGCCTTGTATCCATTTAGAGGAGTTCATTCATTCATTCAAAAACATTTATTAAGCACCTACTGTATACCAGGAATGGTACTAGGTGTTGGAAATCCACAAACTTAAGTTTTTAAAAATTTAATCTTGTCCGTGGAAGAAAAACTCTGGTGGAAAATAAAGAGCTTCCAGGACCCTTAAGGTAGATTCACTTCATCATCCTTCCCCCAACACTGGGAATGCAATGAGATAAATGATCTAGTTTATGCCTTCAAGAAGTAACGACTTCACTAAACCTTGAAAGAATAGACTAAGGGCGAAATAAGTGGAAACCAGAAAAGGAATGAATTACCAAGAGTTCAGTTACTTGAGCAGGGATTTCTCGGAGGTGTTCAGACTTGAAATGAACCTTAAAAGAAGAACACGCACACACACAAAGAGACAGGATGGGGGTAAGGGCCTCCAGGCAGGAGGAACTAGACACAAAAGGGACAGAGTGGGCATGCGTAGGACGGATTCAAGGAGCTGTGAACAGAGCTGTTTGCCTGAGGCAGAGTGTTCCCGTCCTTCAAGAAGCTACAAAAATATATACAAGTATGCAGAAAATTCCTGCTGTCTAAAGATGGTGATTCCTTTAAGTTACGGAATAAAAAGAACATGTTATACCTTTTATTATAATAATGTTTATGTCTTGGAGAAAAGCCTAAAAATTTTACATTTACTGTGTTTTTGCTAGTAAAAAGAATTTTCAAGGTTTTTCGTAGAATAGACTACTTAGAGGTGCGCATCCATAGATGCCCCACCGTAAGTCCACTCCACTGCTTTTATTTGGGGGACACTAAGATAATAGAATTTGGGACATCGGAATCCTTCTCCAGTTGGAATCCTCCTCCAGCAGAAATGACTGGACATAGTGGTTATCAAGGGTTCAGGAAAAAGGAAAAAGCCTTAGTATGTCAGGACTGCAACATTCTGGGGTTCTTTCCACAAAACAGAAGTCAGTAGCTGTTGACAAAGCGTTATGATAAGAAAATGAATACTGCCTACAGGAAAAATTTGACCCTGTATTTCACAATTAGGTGAGAACTATTTAAGTAAACGAAATTTTCTAAACCAAGATATTTCCCTTTTTGTGCAAATGAAGGCTTTTTCCAATTAATTGTAAGCTAAGGAAAACAAGCAGTTACAACATATGTGAAAGGTTAATATACTAGAATGATTTTCATCTCCCCTCAGGTTAGAACAAAGGTAAAAACAAGGTTTCAGACAGGTTGCTGGAGGGATTTACGTATGTATACATCCAAGTGAGGATTAAGATACCTAAGAAAGTTGGTAAATGTTCATTTCAGCCCCAGAAACGGACTTCCCTCCATTTGGAGTGGCTGAAATGGAACTGTACCTGAATGTGTGAGCTAGACCACTGGGTCTCGCTTTAATGGGAGTATCAATCACTCGGGGAACCAGTTAAATTCGGTGGGTCTGAGATGTTGCGTTTCTAACAAGCTTCCAGGTGAGATGATGATGCTGGTTTGGAGACAAGGAGCTACACTATCGATCAGTCTCTCGTGGTCCTTCCAGGCCTTTCAGTCTTTGGCAAGACTGCTCTCCTGACACGTTGTCTGAATTCTGAGGTCCTGAGCACAAAGCATGTTGGAACCCAGGGGCAACTGCGATAGGTGGAGTCAGGGCTGGGGAGTAACACAGTGTTGGGCAGGCTCTCTGAGGGGTAACCCTGAAAACGAAATCACAGTGTCAGAACGAACAGAGTTGACTCAGCCTGGATGCGGGAGGCTGTCCCTTGGAGCAGGGCGCCAGAGTCTCCAAGCCGAGTGATGCCTTCAGTCAAGCTGGGTGAGGAATCTGGCTTGGAAGCCCTTCCTCTGAGCTCTGTATCCTGCTGTGGGTCACTCTATTGGGTCTTCCAGCCCCACTAGACAGCGTACTTCTTGAGGCAGAGCCGTGTCTTCTACTCACAGCACATAGAACTTGAGTTGAGTTGAGTGAATGATGAGATAGCGCATCTCCATTTGTGCTGTTTTCTCTCCCAGAACGCCTTCCCCGTCTGTCTGACCGGTTAGATCCAAATGTCTTATCAGACTCAGCTCGAGGGTCACGTCTTCTCTGACATTCTCCCTCATGTTCCTTTCCACTGGTCAGGTAGTGAGGCCCACTGCCCTTCTTGAATGTCACCACTACACCCTGTACTTGCCACCATGATGTCATCACGTGTCTGTGAGCTCCTTAAGGACAGGGACGGTGTTAAGTTTTGACTCCCTGGCGCTTAACACAGAGCTTGGCACATAGTCGCATTCCGTATATTACTAAGTAAAGCAAAAGCCATGCAAAATTGGGAATTCAAACCACGGGTAAAAGCAAAAGCAGTATTTCATATTGCATTACTACCTTTCATCAGAGGATATTAAAGGATATTAAATTATTTAGTGAGTAATGATCATTTAACTTTGCTAATGAGGTAACTGTTACACTGCGTATTTTACATAAAGGTAGCCTTAGAAAAGGAGGATAAACCCTTAGAAAAAGACTTAGGCAAAAGCCCAAATTTCTGGATGGAAAGAGGGCAACATAGAAAGGCATTTAAGTGTAGGGTCTACATAATGCCCTCTATTCAGACATGGATTCCGAAAAATCCTAGTCACTGCATTTCCAACCCCTCACCCCGGGGCTTGCGATCGCAGAGACCTAGTTTCAAGTGAAGATTTGGTTAAAATCTAAAACTGGAAGCAGCTCTTTGTCCTAGCTTCTGGAAGCCAGTGTTATTTACTCCTAGATTAAGGTCCTTATTAAAATGGATATTTTTTTTAAAACAAATGTAACTTCAATGGCAATGAGTCCTCAATATAAAAACTCCCCAATGAGGCCAAGTCAATCTCTTTAAAATTTTCCCAACAGTCGCAATTTATGAAACATGTAAGCCAAACCCAATAAATCAAGTAAATAGCTTTGCATAATGGAGACTTGAATATGGAACAAGACAAGCCAGAAAGGTTCAATTAAGTAAATGCTGTACATACGTCTAGCTTTGGTGAGGTCAGTGTAACATATTGGGTTATTTTAGTATAAAGCCAAATAAAATAAGATAATTTAATGATTAAATAAAAGAGAGGAAGAAAAAAGAATAAAATGAATACTTTAGGAAAATGGGCAAAAAAATCCTAGAACAAACAGGAGTTTTGAATTACAATATACTCTTAACTGAAGCTCTTGAATTAGAAAATAGTTAGGAAAACTGGGAAACTCTGAAAATGAAGCAAAAATGGAGTGAAGTTCTCTGAACAAATAGAAAGGAATATTGTGATTGTGATTTTCAAATCCTAAATTACTTTCCGATAATTAATATGTAGCGAAAGCAAAATGCACATATATAATGTAAAGTTACCTTCGTGATATTAAGCTATGAATGAGTATGTAAGCTGTTGAATGAGTATGTAACTCTAAAACAATTGGGTAGAAAATGAAAAATTCATCTAATCACCCAGATGTTTTGTCTATACACTTGCAAGATTATAATATTTCAAGTTATCTGGGTGATTTAATGAACTTACATTTTTCCTATGAACGTTTGATTCTGGCCAACCCTTTCTACATCATTTCAGTAGAAGGGGAATCATATCAATTAGGAGCAACTCATGAAAAATATAACTACACAGTATCCATGGGCACATGTCCATACTGATTGTGCCGTCAAATTAATCATGCTTAACTTTTTCCTCCTAATATTATTTACTGAACATTCATTTATTTTGTTATTCTCTACTGCTTACTAGCGGGAAAAAACAAACACTCCTACAGTCCTCAAATGTTTAAGAGGCATATATTGGAGAAAAATTTTAAGTAGAAAAGTCTATCCACCAATGCATTATTTTTTATGCATTGGGAAAATACAGCCATTATTTAATTTTTCTCCCCTAAAAAATACCTCTGTACAGCTTGTTCGTCCTCATGGTCGCAGAGCATAAATTCGAGGATTATTTCTCCTGTCAAACCAGATTTTCAACAGTTTCCAAACACCTTGTGCTTTTCACCTTTCTGTTTTCCTTGGTTCATATTAGTTCATTTATTCATTCAACAACTAGTAATTAAGCACCTGATGGGTATTGGACACCGTGCTAGATGCAGGCAATACAAACGGGAAGAAACACACACAGTCGGTGCCCTCATGGAACTTATGATCCACAGGGACAAAGACATGAATCAAGTGATCGTATGAACAAATGGTGTGGAGGCTGTGTTGAGGATTTGATGGCATCAGGGAGGTCACGGAAGGCTTCCCTGAGGAGGTGGCACTTGAGCTGGGATCTGAAGGATAGTTAGGAGTTAGCTGGGTGAACAGGTGGCGGAAATGGTGTTCCAGGCAGAGGGAACAGCGTATGTAGAAATCATAGGGCAGGAGAGAGAGTAGCGGGAACTGAGAGGGTAGCGGACCTGGCTAGACCAGAGAGACGATAGGAGTGTGTTCAGGCGAGGCTCCAGAGAGAAAGTAGGTGCCAAGCCAGGCCCCTTGCATGGGCCTTGCAAACCAAGTTAAGGAGTTTCATCACATCCTAAAATGTTCTTCCCCACCCTGCAGTGGATGTGTTCAACCTCCTGCATGACCTTTCTCAAATGCCACCTCCTCAAAATGCCTTTCCTAATTCTTTCAGCTGATTGTGTTGCCTGCCTTGTCATGCTCCAAAGCGCTCTGAGCACATCTCTGCCGTCTCCTCCTTCCCTTCCTGCCTTGTATTATGGGTATTTTTATATGTGCCCTTCTGCCTCGCGTGCCATGTAGTTTCAGGCATGTGAGCTCATTCACCTTTGTGTTCCACACATGCGTAATAAGTGCTCAATAAACGTTTTGAGTGGAGTGAGTTCGACTGATGCTTCTGGCTCTGATTAGGTTCAGGAGTTTCTGCCCCCGCTTCTTCGTGATCAAAGCTGACAGGTGCAGCCGACAGGAGTTCTGTGCTGGGTAGGAAGGGTTTGACAATCTAAGATAAGCTGTGAGATGTATGGCAAAATGTTGTTACTTCTAATGCAAACCAGAGAGATCACGTATCAGGCGATATGGCTCAGAGATGTGGGGAACACGAAACAACAGATAGCTGAGTGTCTACCTTCACAATTGCTTGGGGTCTGATAGCCTTTACCATGTTGTGAAAGTTCCCAGAAATGCTGTGTTAGGAGTTAGCTGAACTGTGGTCCTGAAATGCAAGTGACCTGTAAAAGCAGGTACTCACCTTATCCACACCTGTGATGAACAACGGCTACGTGACACTAAACATCTGGACGAATTTTTTGTTTGTTTTTTTTTGGTGAGGAAGATTGGCCCTGAGCTAACATCTGTTGCCAATCTTCCTCTTTTTGCTTGAGGAAGATTGGCCTTGAGCTAATGTCTGTGCCAATCTTCTATTTTGTATGTGGGATGCTGCCATAGCATGGCTTGATGAGGAATTTGTGAACTCAACCTCTATGCCACTGGGCCGGCCGCTGGACAAAATTTTTAAATTGTAGTTAAACAAAGAGTCTACTAAATAATTCTGTTTTCATCCAGAATTTTATAACAGTTATAAATCATCAATGTCTAAGCATTAGGCCAAAACAGAAAAATAATATGAGTCATGGAAATAATATCAGAGTCTCTGAAGACTAGTATTTCGTTTTTGAGAAAAAATTACTGGGTTTTTTTCACTTTAAAGTATGCTTTTATTTAATACTGTTCAATGAAATTGGTATGAAATCAAGTCATTCTTATACGCCAAAGAGAGGAAAACTATCATGGATAATATGAATAATAAAATATTCTCTGAATCATAAGCAGCAAAATTTTTAAACACAAAGTGATGAATCACAAAGACCAACGTTAACAAGGTAAAATGAAAACAGACCAAAGAGATAGAAGAAAGAAAGAAAGATGTATATAAAGTAGGAAAGGACTGAAAGCTAATGTTTCCATGCTAGGCTTAGAAACCTGGTGCTTAGGTAGTTCATACGTATGAATTTATTTAATCTTCACGGCATTCCAATGAGGATAGTCTTAGTGTTATCTCCATTTTACAGAGAGAAAACTGAGGCACAGAGCTTAAACAGTTTGCAGAAGATCACACAGCGAATCAGCAGCATAGCTAGGATTTGAGCCACGCATAAATAGTGTTGACTCTCCAGAGCCTACAGTCTCAACGGGGGCAAACATTGGATTTAGGGGGTGAAAACATCTTCGACATTACGATGGTTGGTGGCCCTCCAAAGGGTCACAGTACATCAACAGATATAGTAAATCAATGAGATTGAAATTTCATTGAGGGGGGAGTTGTTCGGGAAAAATATGTCCAAAGCGTCTCCTTGGTGGGGTCACAATGAAGAAAAGGTTGAGAGACGCTGTTCTAGAACCGGTGTTTTTTCTTTTCTCAGAGAAAAAATCGAAGGGGTGACACTCACGTTTCGTTAATAATGTGGATTCATGAGCTGCCTAACAATGTGGATTCACAATCTGCTCAAATGTATCAGTTCTGAAATAGCAGTTTAACTGTCTCCAATTAATCACACATTTATCAAATACGACAATTTACTGTATACTTATTTTACTGCTGTTGGTATTCTTCTTTTAGTGATATAACTGTATATTTCTATGACCAAAGATAATTCTAGGGGGATTCCTGGGGTGGGCGCAATTCATCCAGGCACTTCCCTGTTATCTTGGAAATCTTCAGTCTCCCTTTTGGTTCTCTCTCTTTTCATCTCCCACCTCCTACTCATTTATTCATTAGAGCCATAAACATTTATTGAGTACCTTGTGCAATTTCATCCACTCCTATGATTTTAATGACAACATATATGCTAATGAGTCTCATTTGTTTAATGAATCTGTGATCTTTAATCCTAGCAAAGATATCCCCCCTGAACTTCCAAAGGACCCCAACGGTCTAGCGGACATTTTGTCTTAAAGTCCAAATCACTTCAAACTCAACATATCCAACGGGAATGATCTTCTCTTCTGCAGGTGCCTCTACTTCCTGGCTCCTCTCTTTAAGGTGTGGCAGCTTCATTGACCTCGTCACCCGAGCTAGAAGCCTGGAAGCCTTTATCACCAGTCACATTCCATCAGTGACCAAGTCTTGATGCTTCCTTAATATTTCTCAGGCTCTCTTCTCTAGTTGAGCTACTTTTCTTAAATTCAGAGTCTTGTCACCTGTGCCTGGAAAATTGCTCCCTTCTTTGAAACCCTTGAATAGCTGTCCATTGATTGAAGAACGTAGACCCTCTCTGATCAGGCCTCTGTCCACATTCCACACAGGGCACGCCATCCCATTACCACTCACCCCCTGAGATTTTGAGGCCTGTAACTTATTTTAGCACTGTTAATTTGAAAATGTCTAAATCCAGAGGCTCTGAATTGGAATATATGGATATACCAGAGCTACCTTTGATGTATAGGTCAGAAAACATGGTCTTTATTTGTTTCGCCTGAACGTGGATTCCTCCCTAAGGTATATTCTTCACTCTCTTTTAAGCGTGCTCATCTTGAAAGCAAGGATATTAGACAAAATATATGTACATCATCCCTACAGTGCCCTGCATACTGTAGGTGCCCAATACATATATTTTGACAAAATCGCTATTGACTATGATTTTACAGACTTGCATGTTCTTTCTCTTGGAAATAGAATTATGTTATGAGACCACAGTATTTCTTATTCATATAATTTGATGGGAGGAAAGACAAAATAAACTATAAATTCAATTTACTGACTTACTTATTGAGGAAATTGAGATATTACTAAGTAAAATATAGATATCCAGTCCAGCTTTTTCAAAAGGCAAATATGTAAAAATATAGCTATTGCTAAAACCAGTTTATGATGTGCTTTTTCAGCTTACTTAATGTAATTATAGTTCGTAATCAATATATGAACAATAGAATTCCCAAGCAACACATAAATCTCTGAAAGAAATTGATGAAAATAAACCATTTTTGTTAAAAATTAGGGACTTTAACCAGAACGTAGATTTTAATTTCAGAAGGAAAAAAAAGTGCATTGAATAGTAGTTACCTAATAGTTTGAAGTGTGTTCGCCAAATCTGAATTCATTACAGGAAATATAAGTGCATGTAAATGTGAAATTATCATTAAAAAGAATTAACATTATAATTTTAATTTTTGAGAGTTCAGTATTTCTTTTGTTTTTGTGAGTGACTCCTGGGATTTCTGAGTTCGAAGGTGTGTGCTTTGCTGGCCTTGTGCCAGTCTAGAAAGAAGATCCTATCTTCTAAAATCCTATAGGGGCTGGCCTGGTGGTGCAGCGGTTAAGTTCACACATTCTGCTTGGGCAGCCGGGGGTTGGCGGGTTCAGATCCCAGGTGCAGACCTACACACAGCTTGTCAAGCCATGCTGTGGCAAGTGTACCACATATAAAGTAGAGGAAGATGGGCACGGATGTTAGCTCAGGCCCAGTCTTCCTCAGCAAAAAAGAGGAAGATTGGCAGCAGATGTTAGCTCAGGACTAATCTTCCTCAAAAAAATAAATAAAATCCTGCAGAGCAAAGACATCATATCTGCCTTTTTTTCTTCAAAGTCCTGTACTTCCCACCATACCAGATCCACAGAAATGTTTCATTTGTAAATCCAAACTATCCACTTTGGTCTCAACTATTGGGAAAATTGGTAGTAAATTTGAAACTAGTAGTAAAATTGGACTTGCAGCATTCTTTCAATTACCAATACTAGCAAGTTGGGTAACTATAGTGCCTCTATAGGTCCCATCCGTATACCCACCTACGTCCTTGCTGCTCAACCACTGGCTTATGCTTCTTCTTGCCTATTGTGTGTGTTCATCTGAAGGACACACTCTCATTTGCCATTTACTATTTCGATTGAATGCACCTTTATTTCTAGTCTAGTGCCATGTTCAGAGTGTTCAAAAAATGTGTTTCAATATGTGAATCAATTGGGGCACTCCTCTATATCTTTTAAATCAGAAATATATAAATAAAACTATCTTAGTGAATTGTAAAATTAGGTTGGGTCACTGCCATAGCTGTCAAAACTATGTAAAGATTGGTTGGAACTAATAGACTGTCTGGAACATATTTTAATTAAAATTCACATACAAATCCATATATAAAATGTAGATTAGGCCATGTATTCTACATAGATTTATTGGTATTAAAATTACCTGAGCATTTTCAAGGCTTGAAATACACATAGCCCAAAGAACTAATAACTTCATTCATCACGAAAGACTAATTTGCTTCATGAGAGTATGGAAGAGACGTTCACCACGTGAGAGCATTTTAGTACGACTGCCTTTTGCAAACTCGGTGCTTCTGCCTCTTGCTCTAGTGGAAGAGCTGCAGTAAGAAAAGCAACAGCTTTTGTGGTAATCCATAAGTAACATTAGCGCCACGTATATTATAATTCCAAACAGGCTGGGTCTATTTTTGTTTTATGTCGCGCTGTCCAGCATTTTCATTTGGTGGTGTCAAGAGAATGAAAAATGTGCTGTTTATAAAATGAAGTATTGAATTAACTTTGCATGTCACATCTTACAAAAACATTCTCAAAATGTAGCCGCATACCTTCAAGTTCAGCAGAAGAAGGTGTATTGGAAAGGGATAGAAATAAATTATTTATTATACATGCATTAGAAAAATATTTATTTAGTTAAAAACAAAATACAAAATATAAGCAGAATTTCACAAACCAAAATTGAACTGCTATAGTTTTTAGCATCCTCAGCCAGTCTTTAATATACGAAACATAATTTTTATGTGTTGTAAATGGTAGATCAGAATAAACTTGTATTTTTGTAAGGTAGAGTTTAGAAAGTGTTTAAATGTCATTTGCAACAATCCACTTTATTTGTTATTGACATAGAACTCCAACATACAGCTTCTTTTTTTAATAAGAACTATACAGTTTATTTGAACATTTATCAGTGGAGATCTCCATTTTTGGCCGGCTTTTAAAAATCCGTTTATTAATTAGAAATAAGATGGCATGGGGCTGGCCCTGTGGCCGAGTGATTAAGTTTGCACGCTCTGCTGCGGCAGCCCAGGGTTTCACTGGTTCGGATCCTGGGCGCGGACATGGTGCTGCTCATCAGGCCACGCTGAAGCTGTGTCCCACATGTCACAACTAGAAGGATCTGCAACTAAAAATATACACTATGTCCCAGGGGGATCTGGGGAGATAAAGCAGAAAAAAAAAGATTGGCAACAGTTGTTAGCTCAGGTGCCAATCTTAAGACAAAAAAAAAAAAAGAAAACGATGGCAGATGAGATAGGGAAGAAAACATATCTATCAAAATCAACACACCTCCTCTTCTACTTCATTTCCTAGATTCTTTACTCTTTAATCCAATTAGCATTAGGCTGTGGAGTACGAAAAATAATCTGCACAATCATTACTCAATTAAGAGTGCTTTCTAATGACCTGGGTATCATCCTCCTCACTCTAGCATTAATACTTTCTCTTCCAGTTAGGAAACAAAAGAAAATTTTTTTTTAATTGAGTGAAAAGGATGACTTTAGTTTAGTTATAGATTATTAAAAGTAATCCTGGTGGCTGGCCCAGTGGCGTGGTGGTGAAGTTCACACACTCTACTTCTGCGGCCTGGGGTCCATGGGTTTGGATCCCAGGCACAGACCTGCATACTGCTCTGTGGCAGCATCCCACATATAAAACAGAGGAAGATGGGCACAGATGTTAGCTCAGCAACAATCTTCCTCAAGCAAAAAGAGGAAGATTGGCAACAGAGTTTAGCTCAGGACCAATCTTCCTCTCCAAAAAAAAAAAGAAAAGTAATCCTGAACTGACCTGTGGTGACAGCAGACAGATCAGTGGTTGCCCTGAGTAAAGAAAGTGGTTGGGGAGGATCTGATGGAGGAGTTACAAAGGGCACAAAGAAAGTTTTGGAGGTGATGGAATGTTCACCGTCTTCATCAGGGTGATGGTTTCAAGGATATACACACACGTCAATGCTTATCCAATTTTACGCTTTTTTTTTTGAGGAAGATCAGCCCTGAGCTGAGGTGATGTTACCCACCGCCAGTCCTCCTCTTTATGCTGAGGAAGACTGGCCTGGAGCTAACATCTGTGCTCATTGTCCTCTATTTTATATTCGGGATGCCCGCCACAGCATGGCTTGATAAGGGGTGCGGTAAGTCGACACCGGGATCCGAACCGGGGAATGCTAGGCTGCTGAAGCGGAGCGCACACTTAACCACTGCGCCATCAGGCAGGCCCCAATTGCACACTTTAATCACATGTGATTTCTTGTGTGCCAATTATCCCTTAATAAAGGTATTAAAAAAAGTCGTTCTGCTGTAAAAGGAAAGGTGACTATTAAAGTAAAAGTAATTATCAAGTGACTGTGATTCTCTACCATTTTCCTCAAGAGGTAAGAGGTTTTCCTTTTTACCTCGTTTTATTTGTGATGTAAATTAGAAAGTTTAGGAAAGCTTACTTAAGGCAAGCATAGTTTTCTATGTATTATTCAGCTCGCTCTCTGTTACAATTCATAGTTGCAACCTGCTGTCATTAAAAAATGCAAAAGCAAAGGGGTTAACCAAAAAGATTAAAAATGTACTAAAATCTTACACTGAGTTTACAAATCCTCTTTTGCTGATATCTTTATGATCTTGGTCTTTAATCCTTTTGTTCTTCAATTTGGTGCTTAAAATTTAAAACTTCGCATTTACTATTTTTTAGACTCCTCACTTACAATTAATTATGACTGTTTCACATTTCCCATTATTCATATTTAATCAATTTAAATTTCCGTGTCCTATAAGAGAGCGAGATGTCAAACAGGATTCTTAAGGATGATTTTTACAACCATCACAATGTGGGGAGAAATTGCCCCTCACGTGTATCCAGTGGCTTTAGTCTAGAAAGCAGCATAAATTTAAAAATAAAAAAGGAAGAAAGAAAAGATGAAAGGGAGGAATGAAGGGAGAAGAAAGAAAGATGCATATTTTAAGTGGAATTGTAACACATTTATAGCACTCCTTTCTCATAGGGACACATGCAAGCAGCTCTGCTTAATTCAAAGGCTTGTCACCTTCTGGGGCAGCCACGCTCCCACGGCAGAGAGAGAGCCTTCATCTGGCAGGAACAATCCCAGAGGCTGATGCCAGACTCACACACAGCCACCACACACACATTTTCATCAGGCTTCAAATACAAATGGAAGAACGGAGACTGTTAGAGCATTGCAACAAAACATCTTAAAATTCTGCATTTCTGATTCCTCAGGGTAACCTGATTAGCATTACATGTAGCCTGACCCAGCCAAACCTGTTCTGACATAAGGCAGTAAAATTACAATTTGGGAGTTTTGAAATTGTTACTGTTTTGAAATGCAGAGAATCCAAAATGACTAAACATTGACGTCAACCATGATAAATTTGTAATTCTTCTCATGTTGGACTGAAAATCACACGAAACATATGTAGTCATTTCCCACAGTAAGTAACTGAAATATAGTGAAATCTTTTATTCTAGTCTTTTTTTTTTTAGCAAGTTAGTTCAGCATGTCCTTTGTTAGATTCCACAGAGACGGCATATTGCTTGCTGAGCAATTTGCCCTACAGGATAGTTGCGAAGCCCCCTCGCTCCAGGCCCACTACCAAGCTAATTCCTGTCTCCCATCATCACTGACAGTAGAACAGCTGGAAATTAAAGATTTCGAGGGGCCGGTGGCCAAGTGGTTAAGTTTGCGAGCTCCACCTTGGCGGCCCAGGGTTTCACTGGTTTGGATCCTGGGCGCAGACATGGCACTGCTCGTCAGGCCACGTTGAGGCAGCGTCCCACATACCACAACTAGAGGGACCCACAATTAATAATATACAATTCCGTGCTGGGGGAATTTGGGGAGAGAAAGCAGAAAAGAAAAAAAAAAAGAAGACTGGCAACAGTTAGATCAGGTGCCAATCTTTAAAAAAAAATAAGAAATTAAAGATTTCGAGATACATTGCAATGTTTTCCTTAAAACACTTTTCTATATGTACAACAGCAAGAGTATTCTTAAAACTTGGAGGGGAAAAACATCACCTTCTTTGAGGGAAAAATATTATATACTTATCAACCTTGCATAAGAACTATGTTAATTTTCTCACTATTTTTCTCATATTTTTATGCCCTTGTAATCAGATATTAATGTATATTTTATTTAAAATATTAGGGACCAGCCCTGTAGCGTAGTGGTTAAGTTCATGTGCTCCACTTCAGCAGCCTGGGGTTTGCAGGTTTGGATCCCAGGCACAGACCTATACACCGCTCATCAAGCCATGCTGTGGCAGCATCCCACATACAAAATAAAGGAAGATTGGCACAGATGTTAGGTCAGGGACAATCTTCCTCACCAAAAAAATGAAAAGATCTAAGGCCTTCCACTTTCACTGAAAGAGGTTTAGTGGGGGTAGATTTATGTAAACTGGTTCTTGTGGCATATATTTGTGACATTTGTCTATACCTAACTAAAAGTACCTAACATAGCAACGTGGAAAAGCCACAACACCCAGTTGTCCCCTGTCTGGTTTGACTTCCTATAAGGTGAATGTAAGCCAGCGGTTTGGCATCATGCTGAAGGAATCTCACATATATGTCATGGAATTTGGGGTCACAGCCTCCTCTCGTGGCATCTCTTTCCTACAGCCAACTTTCAGTAGAAATGGTTTCTCTGATAAGTTGAGAGAAATAGAACAGGGGCCAGAGACCGAGGGAAGGTGCACCTGGTTGTACAAATTATGGGCAATAACTACTCAACTTCCTATAACCTTGTCAGTTTGCAAGGGCTTTTAGGACATTCAAGCAGTAGATTATTTAGCTATTTGCTTGTTTTTTAGTACTAAAATGTGTAAATGACATGACACTATTTTGCTGACCAATGAAATTAATCCTTTCAAAAGAAAATTGATCTGAGATTGAATTAACTGCTTTTAAACAGAGATGTAAGATTAACAAATGAAAAGAAGGTATTGTACTTTACCCATTTGATTTTAATAAGGTATTCATGTGAATACTTCACTACTGCACTCAGATATAATTCTATACCTGATGATATTTTAATTTTCCTTTTCAAAGTAAAAGTTATATATTTAAAGATTCACATATCTCAGGTTAATTTTCATTTTATTTCTAGTTTTACTAGTTTCTCTGTTTTAATGAGATGCTCTCCATTTTTCCCACTGAAAACTGAAGTATTTATTACCTTCAAGGCCACTTTTCAAAATATTAACACTGGATCTACCATCTAGTAGTATGTCAATAAACTCTAATTTTCAGTTGGGTGAGAAAATAAGGATGTCACATTAAATTGAGACCTTCACCATTTGACACAATATCGATTAACAGTATTCAAATAATCAGAATGTAAGACACACTGATTATAATTAAGGCTTTCTTCAATGGTTTAAAAGACAATTCAGAATTTTGCCGGGTCTCATCGTCACCACCATATTCATTCACCGTTCATCCCAGCTGCATTTATTGAGTCTACTACGTGCCACACACAGCACTAGGCACAAGAAATGAAAAGACAAATACATGCCTACTCGTGGACTCCGCTCTCCAGGAACCCACGTCAAATAATGTTGAATGGGTAGACAAAGGAGCCACGCACTGAAGCTTTCTAGTCAACAGCACGCCTGGTATTGGAGAGTTCTCCGTGCATGTCATTAACTTGAAGCAAGACCACATTTTTTACTGGTCTTTTAATCACTTCTTAGCTTATTTACTAGCGCCCATAACCAAGTCAATTTGAATTGATTTATTCAGTACAATTTCATGTAACTATATGAATGCTTTACAAAAATCAAACATAACGAGGTATAATACCTTCTCATCTATTAATCTCACAGTTCTATTTAAAAGCAGTTAATTTTTCTCTTGGGTTAGTTTTCTTTTAGTATGAATGCTTTCATGGATCATCAGAATTGCGTATGTCATTTATACGTTTCGCTTGCTCTGACATACGTTCAGTATTTTGAAGAGCATGCTAGTTGGGCTTATCAGTCGTAACGGATGAGAATCACTGTCTGTTTCCCAACCTGTTATTTCCCGGTAGGAAGTATTAGGTCATCTCTCTTCTCGGCCCAGAAGGCACAAATTATCCAAATATAGAGAAGAGTTTTTGCTGTGTACCTGGTATACGATTTTTTTCTCTGCCTAGATTTATTCCATGAAAAACACACTTGAAAGAGTCGAAGGAAATGGAGACATTGGTTCAGATAATTCTGGAAAACCCAGCTCCATTCACAGTTTTTCTTCTGATTGTGGCTTGGGCGTGGTGCTTGGAAGAGCAGGTGAGTTGTGAACCCAGACCCAGGCGAGGGAGCAGGCAGGCCTTGGAGAAATGCTCGCAGCCAGAGTGGCACCCAGGGCCCCTAGCGTTGTAAGGCCAGACCGGCTCTGGTGGGAGGGACTGCCCTCAGGGGCAGTGCAATCCTGGGGGAGAGTACAGGACTACCTTCCACATCTTCTCCATTGTTTTCTGAGTTAAAGGCACCGCCCAGTTGCTAAAAACCAGACTCTGAGGGCGTAAGCAAGGAAGATAGTGTGGGGGTTGCCCTTGAAGTTTAGCCTGGATAAGGAGGAAAGTGACGATTTGATTCGAGTGGACAGTGACAGGTGATAGAAGCAATTGGCTAATTGATTATAGGTTCTGATGGAGCGGACGGAGGGCTGGAATTGAGACCACAAAAGGAGCGAGGTAAAAGAGAGTAGGAATGTGGAGGAATTGGGGTAGGGGCGAGGGGTTTAGAGCGGAGCCAGTTTAAGCTCTAGAGTCTAAAGTTCGGCCACAGGAGGGAGTGGCTGAAATGGTGATGGGCGGTCTTTAAAAGGGAGAACCAAGGTACTGAGGCCAGGGAGTGAGACTCTTAGAGATACGGTTCGAATTTAGGTGGAAATAACGAGACACGTCATCCTTAGCGCAAGGGTGCCTTGCAGGAAATGGGAGTGTTGACTGAATCACTGCTGTTGGTCAGGACTCATTATTGCCTGGGCTCCAGGAGATGCATTTCTGGCGTCACTTACTACCTACCTCAGCACACAGACGTTAACGTACAATTAGGGGTTCATTGGCTGAGATCTCTGTTTTATCTACATCCTTTCGAATTGTCCAAATAGAGCACGTGGAGCGTGACCCACGTCAAACCCATCACTCCTCCAGTTGCAGACCACAGCAAGCCTTACATTTGAACACCTGGCCCACAGTGCAGGGTGGGGGTGGGTCAGCAAACTGGGGCCCATGAGGCCTTTTTTTACCACCCATGAGCTGGGAATGATTTGTACATTTTTAAATAGATTTTTTTAAAAATCAAAAGACGAATAATATTTTGTGAGAAATGAACATTATATGAAATTCAAACTTCAGTGGCCCTAAATAAAGTTTTATTGGAACATAGCCAGGCCCATTTGTTAGTACTGTGGATGGCTGCTCTCCCATGACAAGGGCAACAGTTGAGCATTTGGGACAAAGATCAGAATATTCACTATCCGGACCTTTACAGGAAAAGTTCACTGACCCCTGCTCTAAGCATTAAAATAATCCTTCATTCATTTATCCTTTAAAAACAAACTGTCAGCTGTGCATCCAGGGAGCCTCATTAAAAAATAAGATGTTAATCGCAGGAGAGACCATTGCACTGCTAAGAAAAGAGATTGGCAAATGGATGCAAGCAGAGGGAAGTGTTGGAGTGCCTGGGTGCTCGCTCTGTTGCGGCTGTGGGACCAGAGTGTGCTGAACAGGACCACCTAGGACAGATCTGGGGGAGATGGCACCCAATTTAAACCGTAGTGCTACACATCATTAGCCAGTTACCTGGTTCCTGTGAGTCTCAGCTTATTATTCCATGAAGTGGGATAGAGTCATTATCTTACTGGGTGGATGATGTGATAACCTTTACAAAGAAGCCTGTATGGAGCAGACCTTCAGTGAGTGTTAATTTCTTTCCCCCTCTTTAGCAGTGAGATCTCAGGAAAGAGTGAACTACAGCCTACATCAACCAAGAGACCATCCAACACACTGCAGCAGTAGGAGAAAAAATTTTTTTCATCTTATAATCTCTGCACTTTAGAGGATTCAATTCAATTAGAAACTATAAAGAAATCTCAGCCTTTACACGGAGCCAAGCAGAAGGAATTAACGCAGTGTGGGGTTGAAACGCTGCACTGGAATATGAATATCTCCAATTAGGAGGCAGTTAATACATTAGAGTACAGGCATCAGATCAAATATTGTATAGCTATCAAAAGAAAAGTAACAACTTCAGGGGCCAGCCTGGTGGCCAGCGGTTAAGTGCACACATTCTGCTTCAGTGGCTGGGGTTCGCTGGTTTGGATCCCGGTGCGAACATGGCACCGTTTGGCAAGCCATGCTGTGGCAGGCGTCCCACATGCAAAGTAGAGGAAGATGGGCACAGATGTTAGCTCAGGGCCAGTCTTCCTCAGCAAAAAGGGGAAGATTGGCAGCAGATGTTAGCTTGGGGCTAATCTTCCTCAAAAAAAAAAAAAAAAGAATAGTAAGGAATAAAAAGTATAGGAACTTTTTTTTATTTGAGGAAGCTCAGCTCTGAGCTAACATCTGCCAATTCTCCTCTTTTTGCTGAGGAAGACTGGCCCTGAGCTAACATCCATGCCCATCTTCCTCTACTTTCTATGTGGGACGCCTACCACAGCATGGCTTGCCAAGCGGTGCCATGGCCGCACCTGGGATCTGAACTGGGGAACCCCGGGCCACCAAAGGGGAATGTGCGCACTTAACCACTGTGCCACAGGGCCGGCCCCAAAAGTACAGGAACTTTTTGAAAAAAGTTTTATTGAGATATAATTCACATACCAGGACATGAGCTCTTAAGACAAAACAGGAGACTTCAAAAAGATCTGGACTTGCATTGGGACCTTCAGGCTGCCCCCACGCTGAGCCCGGAGGTGTGTGTATTTAGTCTTTTAGAGAAATCCTGCAAGAAGCACTAATTTCATTCAAGCTCTCAAGTCCCTCATTTTGCATATAAGGAAATTGAGGCCCAGAGAAGTGAAGAGACTTGCCTAAGGAGGTACAGCATGTTAGTAGCAAAGTAGGAACCAGAACATCAGGCTTCAAGTTTAAATAATACATCTAAACGTACCAATTGTTTAACGTCTCTCTTCTTTTCTTCTCATCCACATTCACTTACAGTTTTTATGCTGTGGCAATGATAGCATAGACACAAATTTGGGGACGACTAATTCTTTAAAACAGTTTTTCTTCTCTCAAGTTCCATTGTGTCAACTTTTATTCTTTACGTTTTTCTCTTAGTCTGTATATTCAATACATTTGCTGTATTTGTGAGCCTGTGGAGTATTTTTGTAAAAATCCCAACAAAACTCAAAGGGCCCTTTTATTAGCCTTTGTTGGAATCTCTGACCTCAGTTTTAAATTTAAATTTAAAATTCTTTCCTCTTCAAAGTTTGCCTCTTTAGAAAGTACTTATATTGGGGCTGGCCCAGTGGCGCAGCGGTTAAGTGCCCACATTCTGCTTTGGCGGCCCGGGGTTCACCAGTTGGAATCCCAGGTTCGGACATGGCACTGCTTGGCAAGCCATGCTGTGGTAGGCGTCCCACATATAAAATAGAGGAAGATGGGCACGGATGGCAGCTCAGGGCTAGTCTTCCTCAAAAAAAAAAAAAACAAATACTTATAGGGGCTGGCCCAATGGCATAATGGTTAAATTTCCACGCTCTGCTTCAGCAGCCCAAGGTTTGCTGGTTTGGATCCTGGGCACCGACATACATACTACTCATCAAGCCATGCTGTGGCGGCATCCCACATAGAAGAACTAGAAGGACTTACAACTAGGATATACAACTATGTAGTGGGGCTTTGGGGAGAAAAAGCAGGAAAAATCAAAAGAGGAAGATTGGCAACAGATGTTAGCTCAGGACCAATCTTCCTCACCAAAAAAAGAGAAAGAAACAAAGTACTTATAATCTTTCCTCCTAATTTTTCAAGACAATAGATATTTTAAAAAATACTTTGCTCTCCAGCCTCCTGAAGGAAGAGCTGGCTCCTCTTAAACTCCCAGCCCCTTCTCCCCAACAAAGAATCCTCTGCCACAGGTCATTACAGATACTAGTTTTCTTCTTTCTTGGCTCCTTAGAAACTGCCACCAGTTACCTCTGTCTTACCATAGCAGTTCTCAACCTCACCTGCACTTTAAAATCACCTGGGGGCTCATAATTTATTTTTGCTACGATGGGGACATAATTCTCATCTTCAATCAGGATGGATCACTTCTCCCGTGGATGAATAGATGAAAACGAATGCATTTTTCTAAGGATATTTTGGTTGTAAAATAAGCCCAGTTGGGAAATGGAAAGATCTGACCTTTGCCAAAGGAGTGTCATTTGGAGCTGGCAAGAGGAAGTGTTTTTTTGGACAGGACCACTGAAATTATACAATCAACTGTTCTCAATCATTCATTTATTATTTATTCATTAAAAACCTGCACTGTGCCAGACGCCAGAGATTTACATATACTCCCCGCTTTCACGGGGCTTACAATACAGTGGTAAGAAAAAAAAGGCTTCAGGAAATATGGTGACGTGCCATATGTGCCACCATAGAGGCAGGTGTGGGCTTCCTCTGAAGAAGGAATGTGTTAAAATCTAATTTCAAGCACATTAATAGAATATGTTTGTATCGCATTATCTCTAAATCGAACTTAGAAAATAATAATTCATGTTTAATTGAAAGTAAAGAAAATAAGATGTAGACAAACACCGTAGTTATATCAATAGCAAATGGGAAGTTGTTTGAAATTGAGGTCAAATCTGATGGTACCTTGAAATGACAAATGAAAACTGATTAAACATTTGTGTAAAAGATGAAAAAAACTCATTTTGATAGATGATGCTTAAATCATTCAGAATTATAGGAAAAGATACTTACAGAGATAGATTAAAAGTAAATAAGCAATAAAAATATGTAAGAAAGAGCCAATAGGACAGACCAAGAATAGAATAGAAATAATTCATAGGGAGTCCGGCCCCGTGGCCGAGTGGTTAAGTTCGCACGCTCCACTTTGGTGGCCCAGGGTTTCGCTGGTTCGGATCCTGGACGCAGACATGGCCCTGCTCATCAGGCCATGCTGAGGCAGCATCCCACATGCCACTGGTAGAGGGTCCCACAACTAAAAATATACACAACTATGTACCAGGGGACTTTGGGAGAAAAAGGAAAAATAAATCTTTAAAAAAATTATAAAGAAATACTTTGTAGGGAACGGAAAAAGAGCAAGAAAAAGAAAGTAAAAGAGTGTCTTATGAAGAAAGCATAATCATTCCAAAATAAAGTTAGAATGTAGTTAAGAACATCACAAGTTAATGATATGTTAAAGGGAAGAAAAAAAAGGCAAATTTAAAAGAAAACAGATTATGCATAATAGCACTGTACTTAAAATAGATACTGTTACAAAAAGTCACTTACTATTTATTTAAAACATGCTATATGATATATCATTTCGGTTCATTTAAAAACATTATTTTAGGAGTGAGAAAACTGAGAATAAAAACTTTTTAAAGAATTGCAAAAACGTCCCTACTTAAAATTTAACATATGATAAACGTAAGTAAAAATCAAGAAAAAGCCAAGAATGAAATCAAGCCAAATGCACTGGGAGAATTTCCGCAGTAAAGAAGCTGGATATCTTGTTCTTTATAAAATCCTAGAAAATTCCACTATACTATAAAGAAATGTTGAAATTATGCCGTAGGGATCTAAAACTTCTCAGCTTGGCACCGACAGCCCATTGTGTACACGGATGGAAAGCACGCTGAACACAGCAGTCACTTGGGTACCACACATCTACCACATTGCTGAGAGGATGCCTATAACCAATACTAATTTATGAATGATATTTTTTTTTTTGCATTTAGAGCAAGTTTATTTAAACTGCTATATTGCTAATAGAGTACTAGATTTTTGGTCACAAAAGAAAGTCGAGTTGGGCTGTTGTAACTACTGTTTCAGTGCTATGTATATTCTTTTATAAAATGTAGCAAAGAGATAGTGCTCCTTGGCAAAGGTGTCCATGCTGGTAGTTTTGGCAGAAGCACTGCATGCAGGGAAGGCGCATCCATAGCTAGTGTCTATTCCAGTAAGAGCAAAATGCTGCCCCTTCCGTGATGGAAGTGGCCAATGTAATCAACCTGCCACTGGGTGGCTGACTGATCACCCTGGGGAATGGTGCCATATTTGAGACTCAGGATGGGTCTCTGCTGCTGGCAGATTCAGCCCTCAGTGGTGGCCATAGCTGGGTTGGCCTTAGTGAATGGAAGTCCATGTTGCCACTGTGACCACATTGTTTATGAGCCCATTGGGTGATGACAAGAGTTGCTGGGGAAAGAGATGGACTGGTAGCCACAGAACAGCTTATCCTATCCACCATTATGGTAGTCCACACAGCATTGCTTCTGATCAAGGAACTCACTTCATGGCAAATGAAGTGGAGCAACGGGTCCATGCTCATAGAATTCACTGCTCTTATCATCTTACCCACCATCGTGAAGCAGTTGGCTTGATAGAATGGTGGAATGGCCTTTTGAAGGCTCAGTTATATAATCAGTTAGGTGGCGCTATCTTGCAGGGCTGGGGCAAGGTTCTCCAGGAGCCTGTATATGCTCTAACTTGGGGTCCAATATCCTGTGCTGTTTCTCCCATAGCCAGAATTCACAGGTCCAAGAATTAAGGGGTGGAAATGGAAGTGGCACCCTCACTAATACTTTTTGCATTCTCTCCCTGTGACGTTATGCTCTGTTGGTCGAGAGGTCTTAGTTCCAAAGGGAAGAATGCTTCCACTGGGAGACGCAGCAATGATTGCCACCTGGCCACTTTGGGCTTCTCATGCCTCTGAATTAACAGGCAAAGAAGGGAGTTACTGTACTGGCTGGGGTGATTGATCCTGACTACCAGAGGGAAATTGGGCTGCTACTACACAATGGAGGTAAGGAAGGGCATGTCTGGAATTCAGGAGATCCCTCAGGGCTTCTCGTCGTACCACACCCTGGATTAAAGTCAATGGAAAACTACAACCATCTAATGCAGGCAGGGCTACTAATGGCCCAGACGCTTCATGAATGAAGGTTTAGGTCACCTTACTGGGTAAACAATTATAACCAGCCAAGTTGCTTGCTGAGGGCAAAAGGAATACGGAATGGGTAGTAGAAGAAGGTAGTCATAAATACCAACTATGACCATGTGCCAGTTAAGAAACGAGGACTGTAATTTTATAAATATTTCTTCCTTATTTCGTTATGAATATGCTTGTGTATATACATATGTATCTATCTATATCTATCTGTCTTTGTTTTCTTCCCTCCTGTATCCCCTTATCATGTAACACAAGGTGTGTTGACTTCACATCAGAGTATTTAAATTACAGGATATCAAGGAGAAGGGTGAACATTACCCAAAGACTTTGCCCTCTCTACTAGGGAAAGAATTGGTGTGCTCTCAGTTGCACACTGGATCCTTGTATCACATTAGGTGCAAGTATGACTTTGTCACTGTCTTTATTTGGAAATTAAGTATGGTTTAAGGAGATGTGTATGAATGTCAGGTTGATAAGCAGCAGACTGTGACAATTAATTTTACATGTCAACTTGGCTAGGCTATGGTGCCCAGCTGTTTGGTCAAACACCAGTCTAGATGTTGCTGTGAAAGTATTTTTTAGATGTGATTAACATTTCAATCAGTAGATGTTGAGTAAAGCAGATGACCCTTCATAATGTGGGTGGGCCACATCCAATCAGCTGAGGGCATTAAGAGAAAAGACTGAAGTTCCCCCAGAAGGAAGAGAATTCTGTCTCCAGACTGCCTTCAGACTCAAGGCTGCAACAACAACTTCTGCTAGGCTGGCCCACCCTGCAAATTTTGGATTTATCAGCTCCCACAATCACACGAGCCAATTCCTTAAATTTAATCTCTCTCTCTCTCTCACAAAAATATATATATACATATATTTTGTGTATATATATATAAATATATCTCCTATTAGGGAATTGCAATCCTAGGTAATATCACAAAGAAGAAATACATTACCAATATCTATGAAGATGGGATTCCAAATGCACCCCAATTATAGACTAAAGCCTCTGTTACATTTGGTAAAATTTTGTCCTTTGTTATAAGGCCACCGTAAACTGATACTGAGTCCTTGGAGTTAAGATGGTAAATCAAAATTACTTGTAGATAAAATACACTTTGGTCTCAAAGTTATATTTGCACAAACGTATAGCGGTAGCGGTGGGCTGGCACTCGTCTCCTAACCAGGGCTCTGCAAAGCGCGGGCCGGGTGGCTTGTAGAGGTGCTGGCCTTCCGGTGGTGATCACCAACACTCAGACCAGTAGTGCTTCATTCGAACCAGGAAATATTTTAACCTTGATTGCTGGGACAAATTCCCCTAATTTACATTCTGTAACCCCCTTGTTCACTAATTTCACTGAATGTTGTAAAATGTAAATATTTATCACATCTAAGGGTTTTCTTAGCCACATTCAATCATTCATTCAACAGATAGTCACCAGAGCCGCATCCTCTGTAAATTCCATTAAGATAGGAGTGTCGTCTGTTTTGCTCAGTCGTGGGTCTCCAGTGCTGAGAATAATACCTTGCACAGAATAGGAGCTCAATAAATTTGTTAAACTAATAAATGGAAAGAAGCATATCCAATACCACTGGTAATAATTTGTGCATTATCTTCTGCACTTCGTGTCCAAAGGTTGTTAATAAATGCTCCTTAGCTGTGAATATAACAAATCCTTTAATAACTATTAGCTATGGCAAAAGGCTTTTTTAAAAAGCCATGTTTTTGGGAAAAGCTTTGAAGTCTTAGATGAAAAGTACAGGCAATCCTCATGGTTTTATTTCAAAAGTTCACTTTTTCATTGATTGGTTGTGAGGCAGAACATATTTTTCTACGGAAACAAGGTTTTGCAAGGAGTTTAGATTCTTAGAGCTGCGCTCCCAAAACCTGTGACATTCAAAATCGTAATAGCACATAACCATCAGGTGTGTGTTTCTTCGGAAAACCAGAACTGAATCTGCTGTCCTTGGGGAGGGACTTTCCTGAGCATGTCTAGGTTAGAAGGGTGAGTCTTGGGGTGATGTGGTTGCCCTGCAGAAGCGTACTCAGAATGACCTGGCTTGGTGCCGTATTTTAGAGCTGGCAGCAGGAGTTCCAGAGTGAGGGAAAGACACTCGAGGTGAGGACTCAGCTAGGAGGAAATGGTGATACTGTAAATGAAACCACTGTGAAGAGGGGGAAAGAAACAGCTGTATAGCCTGTAATGAGATGGGGAGAAGGAAACAGGGGTGGGAAAAACTCTGGGCAGAGGCAGAAAGAGAAGGGAGTTCCAATCGTAGATGGTTGGTTGGCCATGCGTAAATCAGGGACTGAGGGAACTAGAAAATACCCCGCATTAGTAATTTACTTTAACACTTAGTTTAAAAGAAAAACGAGGTCTAAATATGGGCTTTTGTTGTTTTGTAATGAAAGAATCTCCTTAAGTAAATTTTTTTTTTTTTTGAGGAAGATTAGCCCTGAGCTAACATCCGCTGCCAATCCTCCTCTTTTTGCTGAGGAAGACGGGCCCTGAGCTAAGATCAGTGCCCATCTTCCTCTACTTTATATGTGGGACGCCTGCCACAGCATGGCTTAATAAGTGGTACGTAGGTTTGTGTCCAGGATCTGAACTGGTGAACCCCAGGCCGCCGAAGCAGAACATGCGAACTTAACTGCTGCACCACCAGGTCAGCCCCTAGATTCTATTTTCTCTTCTTCTTCTCCCCAAAGCCCCCCAGTACACAGTTGTATATTCTAGTTGTGGGTCCTTCTAGTTGAGCTATGTGGGACATCGCCTCAGCACGGCCTGACAAGCGGTGCTAGGTCCGTGCCCAGGATCCGAACCAGCAAAACCCTGGGCTGCCTAAGAGGAACGCATGAATGCAACCATTTGGCCATGGGCTGGCCGCTCCTTGATTCTACTTTTAACAGACACTTTTATTTTGGAGTTGTTCAAGATAAACATAAGAAAAAGGAGAATTGTAGGAAAAATGTCACTACTTCTTAAATTGATTATATTTGTACATACATATGCATTTTTAAATTATTATTTGTACTTATACTAAAACTAAACAAACTTTATTGGAACCTGTATCTACTCATGCTATGTAAAGTAATATTTTAGGAGGCCACTGTACTAAAATCTGTGCGGGATATTAAGAAATCTCAAATATGATCACCATCTTCAAGGAGCTTGCAGTCTAGTTAGGGCGACATCAGTAAATGCGTACAACAATAACACTTTTCAAGTTGAAGTATGATATACATAGGGTCACAAGTCATGTGTATACCTTGAATGAGGTGTACACGAAATCCTTCATGAAATGAACTCACCCATGTAACTGCCAATCAGATGAGAAAGAGAATATTCTCAGCATCCCGAAATCTCCCTCAGGTGCCTCCCAGGCACCACCTACCCCACAAAAGGTAACAACTGTCCTGGTATCTATCACTACTGATTAGTTTTGTCCGTCTTTGAACTTTATGTAAATGACATCACACAATAGTAGTCTTTCAAATCTGGCTCCTTTTACTCAAGATTATTTTTATATTGTTCATCCATGTTATTGCATGGAGCCAGAGTCTGTCCATTTTCATTTCAATATAGTATTCCATCGAGCAGAAACACGATAATTTATGCATTCTTCTGTTAGGAACTGATATATACTTAGGAGTGGAATTATTGGGTCATAAAGCAGACACACTCAGCTTTAATGGATATTGCCAAACAGCTTTTCAATTTACATTTTAAGTTTTCATTTTCTAATTGTTTCTAATATGTAGAAATGCGATTGAATTTTGTATACTGACCTTTCATTTCAGAGATTTTCTTAAATTTAATTCCAAAGGTTTGTTGATTCTTTTGGATTTTATACATTAACGTTCATACCATCTGCAAATAATGACAGTTTTATTTCTTCCTTAGCAGTAGTTATACCTTGTAAAAGAAATCATATCAGCTAGATTCTCTCGTAGAATGCTGAATACAAACAGTAATAGTGGCAATTGTATTCCCAATTCTCTTTTCCAGTCTCAGGGAGAAGCTGTCAATGTTTCACCATTGAGTATTACATTTGTTATAGGTTTTTTGTAGATACACTTCATTATATTGGGGGAACTTCTCTCCTACTCCATTTTTTAAAATGCCAATAGTACTTTGTTCAGGTATAATTTATAGATAGCAAAATACACAAATCCAAAGTGTATAAGTCAATAAATTTGATGAACCATAATCCAAACGTAACCATCAGCCAGATTAATATTCTCTTAGGTACATACTTAGTAGAACTTTAGGGTCACATGGTAAGTGTATGGTTAACTTTATGAGGAAGTGCCACACTGTTCTCCAAAGTGGTTGTATATTCCTGCCAGCAATGAGTGAGTGTTCCAATTGCTTCACATTCTTGCCAATACTAGGTATTGTCAGCCTTTATCATGTTAGCCATTTTAACCCCTGAGCTAACATCTGTTGCCAATCTCCCTCTTTTTTCCTGAGGAAGATTGTTCTTCAGCTAACATCTGGGACAATCTTCCTCTATTTTGTATGGGGGATGTTGCCACAGCATGGCTTTGATGAGTGATGTATGTCCACGGCTGGGATCTGAACCCATGAACCTGAGCTGCCCAGGCAGAGCGCATTGAACTTAACCACTACGCCACTAGGCTGGCCCCCATTCACATACTTTTTATAAAGTGCCTTTTCAATTCTTTTGTCCATCTTGCTATTGGGTTGTTTGTCTTTTTATTATTAATTTGGAGGTGTTCGTTACTTACTCTGGATACAGTTACTTTGCCCAATAAGTGCATCGAAAATATGTTCTTCCGATGTGTCAACTGCCTTTTCACTTCCTTAGTGGCACTTTTTTGATAAGAAGTTTATAATTTTAGTAAAGTCCAATTTATCATTTATTTTTCTTTTCTGATTAGTGTCTTTCATGTCCTATTTAAAAAATCTTTGGGACCAGCTCCAGTGGCCTAGTGGTTAAGTTTGGCATGCTTCACTTCCGTGGCCACGTTTGGCTTTCTGGGCGCAGACCTACACCATTCGCCTAGCGGTGGCCATGATGTGGCAGTGGCTCATAAGCAAAAAGAGGAAGATTGGCAACAGATGTTAGCTCAGGGTGAATTTTCCTCAGCAAAAAACCCAAAGAAACCCCAAAAACTTTGACCACCCCAAAGTTGTAAATGTATTTATTATCCCATGTTTTCTTCTAGGAAGTTTATAGTTTTAGCTTTTAACATTTAAGTCTATGATCCATCTCTAATTCATTCTTGTGTATGGTGTGAGGTGGGATCATTTTCTCCATACTGATATCTAGTTGTTCCAGTACTATTTACTGACCAGATTTTCCTTTCTCCATTGAATTTCTTTGACGATTTTGTAAAAAATCAATTGACTGTAAATTTGTGGGTCTATTTCTGGACTCTCTATTCTGTTCATTGATCTACTTGTCTGTTCTTACAGTGCCTTAATTATTGTAGCCCTATAGTCAGGACTGAAATCAGTAGTGTAAGTTATCTAACCTGTTCTTCTTCATGTTTGCCTTGGTTGTTTTAGATAATATGTATTTCCATACAAATTTTAGAATTAGCAGTTCAATTATCACTAAATAGTCCTGCTAGGATTTCGATTGCGATTGTAATGAATCCATAGATCAATTTGGGAAGAACTGAATCTTAACAATATTGAGTCTACCCATCTCTCCTTTTAATTAGGCCTTTGTGAATTTCTATCAGCAATGTTTTTAGTTTTCAATGTAGAAATTTTGCACATATTTTATTAAATATATTTCTAAGTAGTTGATGTTTTTTATGCGCTTGCAAATGACCTTTTAACAAACTTCATTTTCCAATTGTTTCTCACTAATATACAGAAATATAATTGATTTCTGTGTGTTGACTTTGTATCCTGTGAGCTTACATTCATTGTGATAGTTTATAGATTCTTTTGAATTTTATATGTCTGCAATCACATAATCAGTGAATAAAGATGGTTTTACTTCCTTCCTTTTCATTTTCCTGCCTTATTGTACTGGATAGGATTTTCAGAGAGGCTAAATAAACTGCTTAAGTTCATATAGTTATTAAGAGCCAAGATCGAAACTCATGCCAGTCTGATTCCAGAACGCCCTAGAATGAGTGAGGGTGTATTAAGTATTTTGTGTCTATTTTTGTTTAAGAAGATATGGCTACAAAAAATAGTTAGGGTCTTACTGAAGAGAGTCTTGAAAATAAAGGATTTGAACTGTATTCTGTAGGCAATGAAGGATTATTAAGTGTTTTCAGGTGGGAACGTAATAGAATAAAAGTGGCAATATGAACTCTGTGACAGTGTGCAGTGTGGTTTGAAGGGAGCCACTTATTCATTCATTTCATGATCATTTATTGAGCATGTACTATGTTCAAAGAATGATTATGGGTCCTGAGGAAGTAAAGATGAAGATAATGCTTAAAGTACTAGAGATGTTCAGTGATGGAGAACAGACTCCAAGCACAATCTGTTGGCCATGCTGCAAAGCCAGCTGTACGATCCTGCACAGGCCAACTGCTCTGAATCTCAGGTTTCTCAGATGTAAAGTAGAAATAATAATACATATTATGGCTACTTTGATTAGAAATAAAAATATATGCAACAGGCTTGACCTGTATTAGACACATCTATGGTAGCTATACTATTTAAGGGATTTGGAGAGAAGCAAAACATAAAAATAAAACATTTCATCAAATAGCTGCTTTGTTCAATAATCAAATTTCCAGACAAATGTTTTAACTGATTCCCCTCCCAATGATTACATTTTTGGTAGAATGTACTATAGGTTTTACTTTTGTGATTTGAGAATGCACCAAAATAGAGATAACTTTGCTACACACAGATCTAGTCAACATAATAAGATGCCCTTACATCTGTATAAAGAGCAGGACAGTTAACAAAGAACATTTATGTACATCATTTTTGTTGAGTCTTGCAATAATTATACAGATGAGGAAACTGAGCTATTTAGTGACTTGTCTAAGGTCACAAAGTAGTAAAGCCCAGTTCATAGTTTTATTTCCCTATCTTCTATAGCTCTGTTTACCATCCCGTGTTACCTGTCATTATATTATAATGCATGCTAGTAGTGTTAATAATACAAAAATGGTATCAAACCTCCCATTGTTATGTAGTTTATGTATAAAGAAAGTATCTTGAAATTTAATGGAGAAGGCAGACAAAATAGAATTTCTTGCCTTATAGTATTCACATATTCTGATTATCTTAGGCACATTATTAAATATATAAATTATCATTTTCTTTACTACTTTATGTTGCATTTATGATTCAGCTGACATTTCCTTTCGGTTTGTCTACTTGCCTAATCATCCATGGTCTGTCAAGTTTCTGCTTCTACTAAATTTCAATAATTTCCTTCCCCTTTATGATTTGCACCCACATTTTTTCTTTATTGGGTTGTCCTCTGTTGGTAATATACCCAGTTCCTATATCTTTTTTTTTCTTTGACTGCATCTAGTCAACTTAATTACTGACTTTTCTTCCTTTTCATCTTACATTATGACAGTGATAATTCATTAATAATTATGGCTAGTTTATGTTAACAACTATTCTGAGGTCTCACAGAAATCTAAGTTCTTTCAAAACGCTGAGAACATTGTTTATAAACATGTTATATGAGCAAGGTATCGGAGGGTGAGGTGGGGGAGGTGACGGGGCATTGGGCCACATACTATTGCTTACATTTTATATATTCAGTTAAATAACAAACATTATGTGAGACCTTGTTAGGAGCCATGGCATGTAAAAACAAGAACAAGACATGGTCCCGGGCCCTGAGTAGCTTACAATCTATTGAGAGAAAGACAAATGTATAAACTTCAGTACAAGACAGAATATGATTATAATGATGGTACGAAGTGCTGAGGGAGCCCAGAGACCGTCCTAGAGAGCAGAAGTTACATGATTCCTCAAGGTTCCAGGCAAGCGAGGAGCAGCTGGACATGGAACTCATTATGGTATGCTGTCAGATTTTTTTATTTGTTTTATTTTTGTAGGAACAGTTGTGTATCTTGGGCATGTAGCAAGTTTTATTGAGTAATATGGAAACGCAATGCCGAGTCATTTATTTGCACCGATATCATGGGTGCTTTTTGAAAAGTGTGAAATCTACTGTTGCATAGGACTGATGGACTCTGGACTTCTGCCACAAAAGGACAGAAAGCAAGAAGGAGAATTTTTTTTTTTTTTATCACAAGTCGCAATTGGGGGGCAGGAGGTGGACAGCAAAGAAAATCAGAGTCCAGCAATGTGCCAGACCTCAGGGGACTACTACCTGATTCTAGGAACACAATGCTCTAGCATGAGTGGAAGACAGGCCATAACAAACCCCTCCATTTCCCGTTTCTCCCCATTTTTCGCAGAGCTTTGAGTTTTCAGGGAACATAATTTCGGTATGCCAGAGAATTAAAATAATCTTTAAAAATTTACTAAATGACTACGTGGTCAATGCAAACATTTCAAACACCATAGTTAAGTGTACAAAATAAAAGTGAAAGTACCCCATTACACACTCACTTATTATAATCCCCAGTGCTAAGACTTGTTATAGCCTTCCGAACATTTTCGATCCACAAACACACACACATACGTACACACACATATATTTTTTCTTTCCCCAAATAAAATTGGTAGTATTCCCACAAATTTGAGGTGAAAGACACCATTCAAAGCGTGGGCTTTGGAGCCCACCGGAACTAAGCTCAAATCCTCTACAGCTTCCGGGCTGGATGACCCTAGACAAATTACTTTACTTAAGCTTCAATTTTTTGTGAAGGATAAAAATGGTCATCACTTTGTAAGGCTTGAGGATCAAAACCTATAGCGTATCTAAATCATTTAGCCCAGCGCCAGACACATAGTAAGTGTTCAATAAACATTATGATTGTCTACGGCAAGTTACCTTTCTCATTATAAGACTAAAAATAAGGAAATTTGTTAAACAAGCCTTATTTTTCCGACTAATTACGAATATACAAGTTGGGAAGAACTTGCTTTTGCAAAGCATAAAAGGGACCCAAGTAACATTTAAACGAGGGTTCTCTTCGAATTTTTGGTGGAAGTCTCCTGCGTCCCCCAACATCACTTCTTGATGTCTAGAAAGTGGACTTTCCAATAAAAAAAACTTCTGTGGCTCACGTCGGGAGGAGAAAGCTCCACCAGGTTAGGTTTCACACAGTGTGCACTTTTGCTTTATCATGCCGTTGCCGGGAGGCACCCCCATAAGCTCGCCTCCCACAGGCGCGCCCCTCCATCCCCTCTCCAGACGCGGCTGCAACAGGAGAAGCCCATGCTCGTAGGAACCGAGGGAGACCTGATGGACTGGGGGCGCCTCCAGGGCGCAGCGGCCGGCGCGGGCGTGTGAGGTGCGCCCTCGGGGTGCAGGCTGCTGGCGGTGGGGCCCGGCCGGAGCGCGGGCGGCAGGCTCCTCCCGGGGAGAACCTGGCGCTCGGCTCTCCCCAGTCTCCGTCCGGGGCATCTTCCTCGCGGTGTGCAGCCCCCAAGATCTCGCTGCCTCCACTCTGCAGCACCAGCCTGTCCCATCCGCTCGCTTTCTTTTTTGGCACTGCCCTTTGCCCTCCCATGGAGTCATCTGTTTACTCTCTCTTCACTTCCAGTCACCCATAGGTCACCCTCCCTCTACCACAGTCACCCATTTTGTCCCCTCTCCCTTCTCCCCTCACTCTTCACCTCTTCCCGGGTCGCCTTCTTAGAGGACTCCGCCGACGGAGATGCTGCGGACCCCGCGGCCAGGGCCAGCTCTCGGGAGAACCCTCCGTCCACCTTTGCCCCCTCCCCGGGGGCGCGGGAGGCAAGTTTCCGCCCCGTCCTTTCCCCAGTGACAGGACTTGGCGGCGGCCACGGCCAGGGAGGCGGAGGGAGGGACGGCCTGGCTCCCGAGCCCCCTCCCCTGCTCGCGAGCTCGCGCGGTCTGTCTTTCTCCGCAAGTGCGGAGACGCGGAGGAGGAGGAGGAGGAGGAGGAGGAGGGAGTTGGGGGAGGATCTCCATTGAAATAAACAACCAGGCAGCAGTTATTAACACGGGAACATGGCGGCCGCAGCCTCAGCCACAGCTTCGGCGGCGAAGGTCAGCGCCGACGGCAGCCGGCACCTGACGGCGTGACCGACCCGAGCCGGTAACCGCGCCTTCCCTGGGGGCCGCGAGGGCGGGCGGGAGGCGCGCGGCGGGCGGGGGGCGCGCGTCCCCACCCCCGGCCGCGACTGCCCTTCCTGCGCCGAGCCCGGCGGCGCCGTGCACCACGGAGAGGGCTGTTTTTGTGTGCGGGGCGCGCCGCCGGAGCGCGCGGAGAACGGGAGTTGCATCCCGGAGACGCCGCGGAGCTGCGGAGTTGGGGCTCGGGGGGTGGGGAGGGCGGGAAGCGGCGGGGAGACGCGGAGTCCCCGGGAGAGAAAGGAGGCGCTCCAGCGCTTTGCGAGAGCCCGGGAGGCGAGTCCCGGAGCGCGAGGCGGGCGGAGGCTGCAGCCCGCGGCGCCGGCCGGAGGTGAGCGCCGAGGCGCGGCGGGGAGGCCGGGGGCGCGGGTGCGGCCCCCGCC